>NC_053028.1:52660884-52960884 GCF_003073215.2 Triticum urartu | reverse complement strand
CCGAGGAAGAGTGGCTGCTGCGGAAGTTGTTGTCGCTCTACCGCGCGCGGCAATCCAAGCTGGAATCCCACGAGGCGCTTGTCGCGAAGGCGGGAGCAGACATCGAGAAGCGCGCGGAGGAGTTCCGGGGTCTCCACCAGGAAGCTCTCCGGTCCCTGGCGGAGGAGCGGGAGCAACTCGCCGAAGAGGAGAAGTCCTTCCTCCTCGAGAAGGCTGAAGTCAGAGAGCAACAGCGGCTTGCCGCTGAGAAGCTGTCTGCGCAGGAGGGCGAGCTGGCGCAGCGGAAGGACAACCTTGACGCCCACGAGGAGGAGCTTGCCGCGCGTGAGGAAAAATTTGGCAGAGCCCTCAAGCAAGCAGAGGATGTTGCCACAGCTGCCGAGGCCGCCAAGAAGGAGCTGGAGACCAAGGTGGCACACCTGGAGGCCGATCTCAAGGCGAGTGGCAAAGAGCTTAGCGCCGCCAAGGACTCCAACGCAGATCTTGCGTTGAAGCTGACCGCTTTGACCAAGACGCTAGACGGCGCCAAGGAGCAGGAGGTGGCCTTGAAGGAGGAGATCAAGGCCGACAAGGCGCTGCTGGAGAGTGCTGCCGCTGCCCAGAACGCTTTTAAGGAGACTGTGGAGCACTGGACGGAGAGTCTTGTGAATGTTGCCGCAGACATTGACAGGGAGCTGGTGCAGCTGGGGATGGAGGATCTCGGGTATCCCTCCGATGAGAACCTCCAACCCAGCGCCAAGCTCGTCTTGTTCTTCAAAGGCATGGCGACAGCCCTCCAGCGACTCCGGGAGAGGATCCCAAAGCAGCTAGCCGACGAGTCGCGCAAGATCTATGCGGGAGCTCTTCAAAAAGTGTTGGTGAAGGTGGCCTTCCGCAATCCAGGCCTCAACCTCACCAACGTCCTCAAGACCCTGCCGCCAGATGCTGATCTGGAGGCGCTCAAGACCCTTGTCGCACCCATTGTGGACAAGGTGAGCGGGATCAAGAGGATCGAAGGCGATCGCGTAGACTAGACCGCCCGCTTCTTCTTTTCTTGTCACTATTTGTCATGTTATGAAAACAATCTGTTAGAGCCGCGACAAGCTATCTTTGTAATATAACTCTATTCTGGGTAATGATTGCAATGTTATTCCCTTTACTTGATTCCTCCCTTTGAATGTTTTTGCCCTACGCTTTTAGGGAACTTGCCGGTGCAGGCACCTTAGCCGCGAGCGCTGAGTGCGGAACGTCAGCAGCCTGCTGGCGGTGCCGTTACCGACAAGAAACCTTGTCGCAACTAGTCGCAGCTCACTTAAGTTGTTGAGCGGACTCGAAACAAAGTAAGGGCGCAATAGCTACGAGTTGGTTCCTCCGCGCACAGGTTTTCCATACAAAGTGCGGTCGTTCAAGGGAGATAACTAAAAAATTTAAAAAAAATCTGATTGCTCAAACATTGGCAACTTAGCTTTTCTGTTGTTTGCTTCCCGGTAAGGCGAAACTTTCTTGAACGACGCCTGGTCCATACCATTATCTTCTCCTTTCCCCCCCGGCAAACTTGTGGGCGAGGGAACCTTCCTTTCCTTGAGAAAAAAGAAAGAAGAGAAAATAAAGATATGGAGCCTTACGGCTCGTTATTGCTTACCGTGGAGAAGGTGCTGCACAAACTGTCAGATAACACATATGCAAAAAATAGAATGCATGAAATTGACAAGATGTGCGGAGCACATGAGCTTTACTTATGCACGGGGTCTGCACCCGGCTTTGTACAAAGGATTACATGCAGCGGCGGCAAGACTTGTACAAAAGGTGGTTGCCGGAACAGGTTCCGGCAGCCGCGCCTTACGGGTAAAACTTACGAAGATGCTCGGTGTTCCAGGAGTTGCTCACCGGAATGCATCTTCGGTCTCAAGGCGGATAGCGCCAGGCCTAGTGACTCGTTTCACCCGGTAAGGGTCTTCCCACTTCGGCGTCAACTTGTTGGAATTCTTGGCGGACTGAACACGCCGAAGAACAAGGTCGCCTTCCTCGAAACTTCTGGCATTAACTTTGCGGCTATGGTAGCGGCACAAAGCTTGCTGGTAGCGAGCAGCTCGTACAGCAGCCTGAAGACGGTCTTCCTCAAGGAGCAGCGTGTCGTCTTGTCGCAGCTGCTCTTGCTCTAGCTCATCATAAGCGAGCACTCGAGGTGACCCGTATACGAGTTCCATGGGGAGAAATGCCTCTGCTCCATAGACTAGAGCGAAAGGTGTCCGGCCAGTGGCTCGATTTGGCGTCGTCCTGATCGACCAAAGAACCACCGGCAGCTCCTCGATCCAGTTTTTTCCGCACTTGTGCAGCCTGTTGAAAGTACTGGTCTTGAGCCCGCGCAACACTTCAGCATTTGCCCTCTCCGCTTGACCGTTGCTTCTCGGGTGAGCAACAGAAGCGAAGCAGACCTTGGCGCCAAGATCTTGGACGTACTGTATGAAGGTGCGGCTCGTAAATTGCGTACCGTTATCGGTGATTATCCTGTTAGGGATCCCGAAGCGGTAAACAATCGACCTGAAGAACTTGACTGCTGACTATGCTGTCACCTTCCTCACTGCTTCCACTTCCGGCCACTTTGTGAACTTGTCGATTGCAACGTACAAGTAGTCAAAGCCCCCGATTGCTCGGGGAAAGGGGCCGAGGATGTCGAGGCCCCAGACCGAAAATGGCCAGGATAAAGGGATTGTCTGGAGAGCTTGAGCTGGTTGGTGTATCTGCTTGGAATGGAACTGGCACGCTTCACACTTGGTTACTTGTGCAGTTGCATCCTGGAGGGCTGTCGGCCAAAAGAAACCTTGCCGGAATGCTTTGCCGGCAGGTGCTCTTGCGCCAATGTGGTGACCACATATGTCTCCATGTATATCTGCCAACAGCTTTTGTCCGTCTTCCCGGTGAATACACTTCAATTTCACACCGTTGAGTCTTCTTCTGTACAGTGTCTTGTCGACAAACTGGTACATACTTGACTGCCGGGCTACTCTTTCCGCTTCTTCTTACTCTTCGGGAAGTTCTCTTGTCTGAAGGAAACGGACAATCTGCTGTGCCCATGCTGGAGCTTGTGGCTCGACAACATGGACTAAAGGCAAATCTGCTGCTGCGGGAACATCCGATTCTACGGCGAGCACCTGTGGCTCTGCCGGAGCTTGACGTTCCCCGGCAAGCTTGCCGGAGCAAAACTTGTCGGGAGCTTCTGCTTCAACGGAACAAATCCTAGGGCTTGCCGGAGCATATTGCTCCTCAGCGCTTTTGGCGTTGATTTTGGGGACCTTCTTGGCGGCGGCTTCGGGAAGCTCTGCTGGAAAATAGTCACCAGAAATCAACTTCCTCTTCTTGCTCTGTCCAGTTGATGGCGTTACGGACGGTTGAGTCAGCTTGAGCACAAAGATCCCTGGTTCCACAGGTAACTTAAGTGCGGCGCACTTTGACAGGCCATCGGCAATGGCGTTCTGAGCTCTTGGAACATGCTCCATCTGTAGGCCGTCAAAGTGCTCTTCTAGCTTTCTCACTTCGTTGACGTAAGCTTCCATCAACGGACTTTGATAACTCTTGTTCACTTGGCGGACGGCAAGCTGTGAGTCACCCCGGACAATGAGCTTCTTGATTCCAAGGTCTGCTGCGATCCTGAGACCGGCAAGCAAGCCTTCATACTCTGCAGTATTGTTTGTTGCTTGCTCCTTGGGAAAGTGCATCTGGACTACGTACTTGAGGTGCTCTCCAGTGGGTGCGATAAGCAGCACGCCAGCACCGGCGCCTTGCAGCGAAAAGGCACCATCAAAGTACATCAGCCACTCTTTGCTTGCTTCGTCGACGGGGATGCTCGTTTCTGGAATTTCTTCATCTGGTGTTGGCGTCCATATTGCTATGAATTCTGGCAATGCTCTGCTTTGGATAGTTGAAGTACTCTCAAACTTGAGGCCAAAGCTTGACAGTTCCAGTGCCCACTCAACAATCCTGCCTGTCGCTTCTGGATTCTGTAGTATCCTCTTCAGCGGAAAGCGAGTGACAACTGTGATCTCATGTGCTTGGAAATAATGGAGCAGCTTTCTCGAGGCTAAGAGAAGGCCGAAAAGCAATTTCTGCACGCCAGAGTACCTTGACCTAGCCCCCTGCAGAAGGGAACTGACAAAGTAAACTGGGCGCTGCACCATTTTCTTCTGTATCTCCTCGCGCATCTGCGCAGATCCATCCTTGTCGGGACCAGAGCTTGCCAGGGAAGCCCCCTGCTTGTCGCTGGATGTGCCTGCCGTGGTTGCTGGATCGTCATCTGCCTCCCTCTCTGCTACTAACGCAGCACTAACCACTTGATTGGTTGCTGCTATATACAGCAGCAACTTCTCAAGTGGTTTAGGTGCGACAAGTATTGGAGGGGAGGACAGGTATCTCTTCAAGTCTTGCAGCGCAGCCTCCGCTTCCGGAGTCCATTTCACTGGACCTGCCTTTTTCAATAATTTGAAAAATGGCAGGGCGCGCTCAGCAGACCAAGAGATAAACCTGCTGAGAGCAGCCACGCAACCGGCAAGTCTTTGTACATCGTTGACGCGCTTTGGTGCTTCAATCTGCTCAATGGCCTTGATCTTGTCGGGATTGGCTTCAATTCCCCGCTGTGACACGAAGAACCCGAGAAGCTTGCCGGAGGGGACTCCAAACACACACTTCTCTGGGTTGAGCTTGAGGCTCATCTTGCGCAGATTTGCAAAGGTCTCGTCTAAATCTTGAATCAGAGTTGCCTTGTCCTTGCTCTTGACCACTATGTCATCCACGTAGGCTTCCACATTTTTGTGTATTTGTGGCTCAAGAGCGACATGGACTACTCTTGCAAATGTTGAACCAGCATTCTTTAAACCGAAAGGCATCCGTATGAAACAGTACGTGCCACATGGAGTAATGAATGCGGTCTTCTCCTCATCCTCTTCTGCCATGAAGATCGGATGATATCCTGAGTATGCGTCAAGAAATGAAAGCAAGTCACATCCGGCCGTGGAGTCAACAATCTGGTCAATGCGCGGCAAATGAAATGGGTCTTTGGGACAAGCTTTGTTAACATCGGTAAAGTCGATACAAAGTCTCCATTTCCCGTTCGCCTTGCACACGACTACAGGATTGGCCAGCCACGTAGGATGGAGCACTCCTCTGACAAGGCCTGCTGCTTCCAATTTCTTGATCTCTTCTGCGATGAATTCTTGGCGCTCCACTACTTGCTTCCTGATCTTCTGATTGACGGGCCGCGCATGAGGACAAATGGCAAGACGGTGCTCAATTACTTTCCTGGAAACACCGGGGATGTCAGACGGTTGCCACGCAAACACGTCGACATTCGCCCGCAGGAAAGCAATGAGCGTGCTTTCCTATTTAGGGTCGAGAGTGGCACTGATGGTGAAGGTACCACCAGTGCCGTCCTCCTTGGCGGACACCTTCTTGGTCTCTAGCGGAGCTGCCATTGTCTTCTTACACTTGCCGGTGGAGCTCGATGGTGCGTCCTCGACGGCGGCGCAGCACTCCGAAGAGGTGCGCTTGCCGGAGTGGGCATCAGAACTCTTGCCGGACTTGGTCTTCTTCTTCCCCCCGGGAGCTTCAATGGCAAGTGACTTGCAATCTGCTGCGGCTGCTGCTTCCCGGTAGATCTTGTCGGCGCAGATAAGAGCATCCTTCTTGTCGCCAGGGAAAGAGATGACGCTTATCGGGCCTGGCATCTTCAGCATGTTGTATGCGTAGTGAGAGGCTGCCATGAACTTGGCGAGTGCTGGACGGCCAAGTATCCCATTGTAAGGCAATGGAATATCGGCAATGTCAAAAATGACTCTCTCAGTCCTGAAGTTCAACTCGCTGCCAAATGTTACTGGCAACGTGACCTTCCCCTTCGGCTTGCTCCGAAGAGGAGATCAGGTTCAAGCCGGCCCCGCCGTCAACTAACATCTTAGTGACCTTGAGGTTGCGGATAGTTGGTGAAACCAACATCGGCAAGCACCCGACCGCAGTTGTGCGGTCAGGGTGGTCCTCAATATCAAAGATGATAGGCGTGCTGGACCATTTCAGAAGCTTGCGTGACTCGACAGGTGGTTCTGCCGCATTGAGTTCCCGCACCCACTTCTTGAGTTGGCGGTGCGAAGTATGCAGAGAAGCACCGCCGTCAACACACAAGACCTCTGTGGCTTTCTGGAACTCCTACTCACTGGTCTCAACATCATCCATGTCTTCGTCGTCGTCATCGTCTTCATCCTTGTCGCGGCCGCGGGGAGGTCTGTCTCCTTGCCGCTGCTTGGCCTTGCCGCGGCGTCCTCCCCGGCCGGCGCGCTTCTTGCCAGATTCTCCAGCGCCTCCTTGGGCCCTCTCCTTATCTCGTCGCTCGTACTCAGCCTTTTGCTGCTGGACAAGCTGCTCGACCTTCTTGCAGCTCTGGAGGTCATGGCCCTTGGTGCGGTGGATCTTGCAGTACTGCTTGTCGGTGCCGTCCTGCTTGTCGGCGACCGCCACAGCCTGGCAGTTGGTGCATGCAGCAATCTCCTTGCCGGAGCTACCAACTTTGGCTTTCTTGGCGCCACCTTCGTTGCTGGACTGCTCAACGACTAGCACATCTTTGCCTTTCTTCTTCCTGTTCCGCGCCGGTTTTTCTTTGCCGGGGCAACATCCTCACTGTCAGATCCTCCAGCTCCTATATTCTCTCCGGGGAGTTTCCTCCCTTCTTCAGCACGTGAACACTTGTCGGCCAGGGCATACAGCTCACTGACGTCTCTGATCTTGCACATCACCATCTCCTCCCGCATCCTGCGGTTACGCATGGTCTGATGGAATGCGCTGATGACCGCGGCAGGGTGGACATCTGGGATGTTGTGCTGTACACGGCTGAATCTCTGAATGTACTTGCGCAGGGGCTCTCCTTCCTTCTGGGCGAGCAGATGAAGGTCACTCTCTTGGCCATGAGGTTTGTGGCCGCCTGTAAAGGCACCGACAAACTGATGGCATAGGTCTGCCCAGGAGGATATGGAGTTGTCCGGCAAGTGCATGAGCCAGGACCTGACGTTGGGCTTGAGCACTAGTGGGAAGTAGTTGGCAAGGATTTTGTCGTCCCGCCCCCCGGCAGCCTGCACCGCGATGGTGTAGATGCTGAGGAACTCCGACGGATGCAACTTGCCGTCGTACTTCTCTGGTACGTCTGGCCTGAAATTCTTCATGCTGGGCCACTGGACTTGCCACAGCTCACGAGTAAACGCAGGGCAACCTACCGCGTACGGCAAGTGGCCTGGTTCCCCTGGCGCATCCATGTCAACAGAGGGTCCAGCGCGCTGGTCCGATTGACGTCGCGCTTCTCTTCGGCGCTCGATGCGAGTACGAGCGTCTTCTTGCTGTCGTTCGTGAAGAACTTGGCGCTGATCGCGACGAGCTCGTGGATCTGATGACGCGGTGGAGTCGCCGTCGAGGTGGATCCGGCGAGTCGGCGATCTTGGCCTTCGGGGCGGAGAGTGCACAGTGGTTGCACCCCCACCGGTCTTGTTGTCACCGGCCCGTGCCTGGCTGACTTGCCGCGGCTGCGACGTGCTCGGCTGCCGTTGAGTGTCGCCGCTGGCGAAGCCGATGAGATTCTGAATGGTGGCCCTCCAGTCGTCGATCTTGTCTGCCGTTGGAGGGTAGTCCAGGAGCAGTTGAGCTCGCGCCAAAGCTTCTGCTGCATTGGCGGGTGGCGGTGGCGAACGGTGCGAGGAGCGGGATATGCTCGGACTTCTAACTATGTTAGAAGGAGCAGTATCCCGTCCAGGCGACCGTGCCTCGCTCGTGCCAGCATGTTGGCGTGCATGCTGGTCCTGAGCACTCCGGTCCAGCAAACGCATGGTACTGTGAGCCCCATGACACTGCCGGTCCCGCGCCTCCTGAGATGGGCGCGGTGCATGTACGGACGCCGAGGTCTTGGAGTGCGCCCGGTCGTTGTGGGAGCCGGCTACGCCGCCGATGGGCAGCGCAGCCTCGTCCTTGGACCTGGCAGCACCGTGAGCTCCCCCGTCGACGCCCGTTCTTCCGCCGGTGTCCGCCCCATCAGCCGTTTGCTCTGGTGGTAGCGGGGCGGACGGAGCAGCCGCCTCCGAAGCCTTCTTCTTCGGCGACATGTTGATGAAGATGATGAATATCTAGCTCGCGTGAACGCCGGATCTGGTTCACACAACCTCGACGCCCCCTACCTGGCGCGCCAAAGATGTCGGGGGACTGATCCACGAACACCTATGGGACCGGCGGGCCGAGTCCCTTTCGGTTCGGTGGGGGCAGAGGTCGCACGAAGAGCAGATCGAGGCAAAACACATGAGCAGTTTACCCAGGTTCGGGCCGCACGGATGCGTAAAACCCTACTCCTGCTTTGTGGTTTGTATTGAGTTCTTGCTCGGGAGCGCCGAGTGCTACAGTACACACCAGCAGCTAACGAGACCGAGCGTGAGTTTTCTCCTCCTCTACGTTGCACACGGGCCTCCTTTTATATGCTCAAGGGGTCACCGACAGGTTGCAACGGAGACAAAGGGTAAAAATGGAAAGGTGATGCGGTAGGTACAGCTACCTGCTATAGTGTATCATACCTAACCCTGACGGCAGGGGACAAGGGCATTAAATGCCCGTCTGTGTCGCCTAAACAGTGCAAAAGGGACCGTCAGGGACGCCACCGCTCGCCACGATGGCGATCTTGTCAGCGCCGCTTGCCACTGCGCGCTGCTGGCTGCACAGCCTCCCGCCACATACGCCTGGAAGGGTCCCAGAGCGACACGTTGGTGGATGTGCTGGAGCGCGGGCACAGAGTGGTGGCTTGCCGCGGCAAGCGCCTTTCCGCGGTCGTTGTCTTGTCGCGTCCGGGAGCTTGTCGCTCACCGGGCCTTGCCGGGACGCGTGGCGCGCCGCGGCAAGTTCCTTGAGATGCCTTGGGTGGCCTTCCCGGCAAGCTCCTCTTGCCGGGGTCTTGTCTCTTTAAGTGCCTTGCCTTGGTTGGCCTTCCCGGCAAGCTCCTCTTGCCGGGGTCTTGTGGTGCCTTGGTTTGGATACTTTGTTCTTCAATGGCTCCAAAGGAACCACGGAGGACCTTGGCGGTCACCCGGCAAGCCTTGCCGCGGGATGCTGCGACTGCCCGTGCACAAGTTCGGGATACTAGGGTACCCCTACTCTAGTACACCGACAGATGACGACGACGACGAAGACATGGATGATGTCGAGACCAGTGAGCAGGAGTTCCAGAAAGCCGCAGAGGTCTTGTGCGTTGACGGCGGTGCTTCTCTGCATACTTCACACCGCCAACTCAAGCAGTGGGTGCGGGAAGTCAATGCGGCGGAACCACCTGTCGAGTCACGCAAGCTTCTAAAATGGTCCAACACGCCTATCACCTTTGATATTGAGGACCACCCTGATCGCACAACTGCGGTCGGGTGCTTGCCGATGTTGGTTTCACCAACTATCCGCAACCTCAAGGTCACTAAGATGCTAGTTGACAGCGGGGCCGGCTTGAACTTGATCTCCTCCGCTGTACTCCACAAACTCCAGATCCCTCACAGCGAGCTTGAAGAGACCGGCACATTCCAAGGAATCAACCCGGGAAGGAGCAAGCCGAAGGGGAAGGTCACGTTGCCAGTAACATTTGGCAGCGAGGTGAACTTCAGGACTGAGAGGGTCACTTTTGACGTTGCCGATTTTCCATTGCCTTACAATGGGATACTCGGCCGTCCAGCACTCGCCAAGTTCATGGCAGCCTCTCACTACGCATACAACATGCTGAAGATGCCAGGCCCGATAAGCGTCATCTCTGTCCCTGGCGACAAGAAGGATGCTCTTATCTGCGCCGACAAGATCTACCGGGAAGCGGCGGCTGCAACAGATTGCAAGTCACCTGCCGTTGAAGCTCCCCGGGGGAAGAAGAAGACCAAGTCCGGCAAGAGTTCTAATGCCCACTCCGGCAAGCGCACCTCTTCGGAGTGCTGCGCTGCCGTCGAGGGCGCACCATCGAGCTCCACCGGCAAGTGTAAGAAGACAATGGTAGCTCCGCCAGAGACCAAGAAGGTGTCCGCCAAGGAGGACGGCACTGGTGGTACCTTCACCATCAGTGCCACTCTCGACCCTAAATAGGAAAGCGCGCTCATTGCTTTCCTGCGGGCGAACGTCGACGTGTTTGCGTGGCAACCGTCTGACATCCCCGGTGTACCCAGGAAAGTAATTGAGCACCATCTTTCCATGTGTCCTCATGCGCGGCCCGTCAAGCTGAAGGTCAGGAAGCAAACAGTGGAGCGCCAAGAATTCATCGCAGAAGAGATCAAGAAGTTGGAAGCAGCAGGCCTTGTCAGAGGAGTGCTCCATCCTACGTGGTTGGCCAATCCTGTAGTCGTGCGCAAGGCGAACGGGAAATGGAGACTTTGTATCGACTTTACCGATGTTAACAAAGCTTGTCCCAAAGACCCATTTCCTTTGCCGCACATTGACCAGATTGTTGACTCCACGGCCGGATGTGACTTGCTTTCATTTCTTGACGCATACTCAGGATACCATCAGATCTTCATGGTAGAAGAGGATGAGGAGAAGACCGCATTCATCACTCCATGTGGCACGTACTGTTTCATACGGATGCCTTTCGGTTCAAAAAATGCTGGTTCAACATTTGCAAGGGTAGTCCATGTCGCTCTTGAGCCACAAATACACAGAAATGTGGAAGCCTACATGGATGACATAGTGGTCAAGAGCAAGGACAAGGCAACTCTGATTCAAGATTTAGACGAGACCTTTGCAAATCTGCGCAAGATCAGCCTCGAGCTCAACCCCGAGAAGTGTGTGTTTGGAGTCCCCTCTGGCAAGCTTCTCGGGTTCTTCGTGTCTCAGCGGGGAATCGAAGCCAATCCCGACAAGATCAAGGCCATTGAGCAGATTGAAGCACCAAAGCGCATCAAGGATGTACAAAGACTTGCCGGTTGTGTGGCTGCTCTCAGCAGGTTTATCTCTAGGTCTGCTGAGCGTGCCCTGCCGTTTTTAAAAATATTGAAAAAGGCAGGTCCAATGAAATGGACTCCGGAAGCGGAGGCTGCACTGCAAGACTTGAAGATATACCTGTCCTCCACTCCAACACTTGTCGCACCTAAGCCACAAGAGAAGTTGCTTCTGTATATAGCGGCAACCAATCAAGTGGTTAGTGCTGCGTTAGTAGCAGAGAGGGAGGCGGATGACGAGCCAGCAACCATGGCAGGCGCATCCAGCGACAAGCAGGGGGCTTCCCCGACAAGCTCTGGTCCCGACAAGCATGGATCTGCGCAGACGCGCGAGGAGATACAGAAGAGAATGGTACAACGCCCAGTTTACTTTGTCAGTTCCCTTCTGCAGGGGGCTAGGTCAAGGTACTCTGGCGTGCAGAAATTGCTTTTCGGCCTTCTCATGGCCTCGAGAAAGCTGCGCCATTACTTCCAAGCACATGAGATCACAGTTGTCACTCATTTTCCGCTGAAGAGGATACTACAAAATCCAGAAGCGACAGGCAGGATTGTTGAGTGGGCACTGGAACTGTCAAGCTTTGGCCTCAAGTTTGAGAGTACTTCAACTATCCAAAGCAGAGCATTGCCAGAATTCATAGCAATATGGACGCCAACACCAGATGAAGAAATTCCAGAAACGAGCATCCCCGTCGAGGAAGCAAGCAAAGAGTGGCTGATGTACTTTGATGGAGCCTTTTCGCTGCAAGGCGCCGGCGCTGGCGTGCTGCTTGTCGCACCCACCGGAGAGCACCTCAAGTACGTAGTCCAGATGCATTTTCCCAAGGAGCAAGCAACAAACAATACTGCAGAGTATGAAGGCTTGCTTGCCGGTCTCAGAATCGCGGCAGACCTTGGGATCAAGAAGCTCATTGTCAGGGGTGACTCGCAGCTTGTCGTCCGCCAAGTGAACAAGAGTTATCAGAGTCCGTTGATGGAAGCCTATGTCGACGAAGTGAGAAAGCTAGAAGAGCACTTTGACGGCCTACAGATGGAGCATGTTCCAAGAGCTCAGAATGCCATTGCCGATGGCCTATCAAAGTGCGCCGCACTTAAGTTACCTGTGGAACCAGGGATCTTTGTGCTCAAGCTGACTCAACCGTCTGTAATGCCATCAACTGGATAGAGCAAGAAGAGGAAGTTGATTTCTGGTGACTATTTTCCGGCAGAGCTTCCCGAAGCCGCCGCCAAGAAGGTCCCCAAGATCAACGCCAAGAGCGCTGAGGAGCAGTCTGCTCCGGCAAGCCCTAGGGTTTGTTCCGTTGAAGCAGAAGCTCCCGACAAATTTTGCTCCGGCAAGCTTGCCTGGGAACGTCAAGCTCCGGCAGAGCCGCAGGTTCTTGCCGTAGAAGCGGATGTTCCGCAGCAGCAGATTTGCCTTTAGTCCTTGTTGTCGAGCCACAAGCTCCAGCATGGACACAACAGATTGTCCGTTTCCTTCAGACAGGAGAACTTCCCGAAGAACAAGAAGAAGCGGAAAGAGTAGCCCGGCAGTCAACTATGTACCAGTTTGTCGACAACACACTGTACAGAAGAAGACTCAACGGTGTGAAATTGAAGTGTATTCACCAGGAAGACGGACAAAAGCTGTTGGCAGAGATACATGGAGGCATATGTGGTCACCACATTGGCGCAAGAGCACATGCCGGCAAAGCATTCCGGCAAGGTTTCTTTTGGCCGACAGCCCTCCAGGATGCAACTGCACAAGTAACCAAGTGTGAAGCGTGCCAGTTCCATTCCAAGCAGATACACCAACCAGCTCAAGCTCTCCAGACGATCCCTTTATCCTGGCCATTTTCGGTCTGGGGGCTCGACATCCTCGGCACCTTTCCCCGAGCAGTCGGGGGCTTTGAGTACTTGTACGTTGCAATCGACAAGTTCACAAAGTGGCCGGAAGTGGAAGCAGTGAGGAAGGTGACAGCACAGTCAGCAGTCAAGTTCTTCAGGTCGATTGTTTGCCGCTTCGGGATCCCTAACAGGATAATCACCGACAAGGGTACGCAATTCACGAGCCGCACCTTCATGCAGTATGTCCAAGATCTTGGCGCCAAGGTCTGCTTCGCTTCTGTTGCTCACCCGAGAAGCAACGGTCAAGCGGAGAGGGCAAATGCTGAAGTGCTGCGTGGGCTCAAGACCAGGACTTTCGACAGGCTGCACAAGTGCGGAAGAAACTGGATCGAGGAGCTGCTGGTGGTTCTTTGGTCGATCAGGACGACGCCAAATCGAGCCACTGGCCAGACACCTTTCGCTCTAGTCTATGGAGCAGAGGCAGTTCTCCCCACGGAACTCGTATACGGGTCACCTCGAGTGCTCGCTTATGATGAGCTTGAGCAAGAGCAGCTGCGACAAGATGACGCGCTACTCCTTGAGGAAGACCGTCTTCAGGCTGCTATACGAGCTGCTCGCTACCAGCAAGCTTTGCACCGCTACCATAGCCGCAAAGTTAATGCCAGAAGCATCGAGGAAGGCGACCTTGTTCTTCGGCGTGTTCAGTCTGCCAAGAATTCCAACAAGTTGACGCCGAAGTGGGAAGGCCCTTACCGGGTGAAACGAGTCACTAGGCCTGGCGCTGTCCGCCTTGAGACCGAAGATAGCATTCCGGTGAGCAATTCCTGGAACATTGAGCATCTTCGTAAGTTTTACCCGTAAGGCGCGGTTGCCGGAACCTGTTCCGGCAACCACCTTTTGTACAAGTCTTGCCGCTGTTGCATGTAATCCTTTGTACAAAGCCCGCAGACCCCGTGCATAAGTAAAGCTCATATGCTACGCACATCTTGTCAATTTCATGCTTTCTATTTTTTGCATATGTGATCTGACACTTTGTGCAGCACCTACTCCCCGGTAAGCAATAACGAGCCGTGAGGCTCCATATCTTTATTTTCTCCTCTTTCTTTTTTCTCAAGGAAAGGAAGGTTCCCTCGCCCACAAGTTTGCCGGGGGGGAAAGGAGAAGATAATGGTATGGACCAGGCGTCGTTCAAGAAAGTTTCGCCTTACCAGGAAGCAAACAACAGAAAAGCTAAGTTCCCAAAGTTTGAGCAATCAGATTTTTTAAATTTTTAAGTTATCTCCCTTGAACGACCGCACTTTGTATGGAGAACCTGTGCGCGGAGGAACCAACTCGTAGCTAGTTGCGCCCTTACTTTGTTTCAAGTCCGCTCAACAACTTAAGTGAGCTGCGACTAGTTGCGACAAGGTTTCTTGTTGGTAGCGGCACCGCCAGCAGGCTGCTGACGTCCCGCACTCAGCGCTCGCGGCTAAGGTGCCTGCACAGGCAAGTTCCCTAAAAGCGTAGGGCAAAAGCATACAAAGGGAGGAATCAAGTAAAGGGAATAATATTGCAATCATTACCCAGAATAGAGTTATATTACAAGGTAGCTTGTCGCGGCTCTAACAGATTGTTCTCATAACATGACCAGCAGCGACAAGAAAAGAAGAAAACGGGCGGCCTAGTCTACGCGATCGCCCTCAATCCTCTTGATCCCGCTCACCTTGTCCACAATGGGTGCGACAAGGGTCTTGAGCGCCTCCAGATCAGCATCCGGCGGCAGGGTCTTGAGGACATTGGTGAGGTTGAGGCCCAGGTTGCGGAAGGCCACCTTCACCAACACCTTTTGAAGAGCTCCCGCGCAGATCTTGCGCGACTCGTCGGCCAGCTGCTTTGGGATCCTCTCCCGGAGTCGCTGGAGGGCCGTCGCCACACCTTTGAAGAACAAGATGAGCTTGGCGCTGGGTTGGAGGTTCTTGTCGGAGGGACACCCGAGATCCTCTATCCCCAGCTGCGCCAGCTCCCTGTCAATGTCTGCGGCAACATTCACGAGACCCTCCGTCCAGTGCTCCACATTCTCCCTAAAAGCATTTTGGGCGGCGGTAGCACTCGCCAGCAGCGCCTTGTCGGCCTTGATCTCCTCCTTCAAGGCCACCTCCTGCTCCCTGGCGCCGTCCAGCGTCTTGGTCAAAGTGGTCAGCTTCAACTCAAGATCTGCGTTGGAGTCCTTAGCGGCGCTGAGCTCCTTGCCCTTCTCGGCGAGACGAGCCTGCAGCTCTGAGTGGCTGTAGGCATCCTTCTCCCACTCACGCTTGAGCGCAGCAAGCTCCTCACCGCTCGCCTTGAGATCGGCCTCCAGCTACGCCACCTTCGTCTCCAGCTCCTTCTTGGCGGCCTCGGCGGCTGCGGCAGCATCCTCCGCTTGCTTGAGGGCTCCGCCAAATGTTCGCTCGCGTGCGGCAAGCTCCACCTCGTGGGCGTCAAGGTTGACCTTCCGCTGCACCAGCTCGCCCTCCTGCGCAGACAGCTTCTCAGCGGCAAGCCGCTGTTGCTCTTCAACTTCGGCCTTCTCGAGGAAGAAGGCCTTCTGCTCTTCGGCGAGTTGCTCCCGCTCCTCTACCAGGGACCGAAGAGCTTCCTGGTTGAGACCCCGGAGCTCCTCCGCGCGCTTCTCGATGTCCGCTCCCGCCTTTATGACAAGCGCCTCGCGGGATTCCAGCTTGGCTTGCCGGGCACGATAGAGCGACACCAGCTTCCGCAGCAGCCGCTCCTCCTCAGGCTCGCTGCTACTGCTGCTCGGCGCGTCAACCAGCGTCAGCCCAGCGGAGGCGAGCACCTCTCTGTCAAAGCTCTCTCCCTCGACCGGCGCCCTGGAGCTTGACACCCAGGGGAGGTTGATGAAGACGCCATCGCGGGCCTTCAAGTAGACGCCTAGCTGGGGCTCTTCGGAGCCTGGCGCTGTGGCAGCGGCGGACGGGTCGGCGGTCAACGTAGCGCCTGGCGCTCCTGCGGCCTCAGGGTCGTCAGTGCGATCGCCAGACCCCTCGCCAGCTGCTGCGGCGGCAGCTTTGGCGGCCTCGTCGCCGGCGGGATCATCAGCGCCGGCTGCTTCTTCAGTGGCAGCGGCGTCGTCGGCAGCAACCTCGGTCTCCATCGGCTCCGCAGCAGATGGGTCTGATGGCCGGAAAAGTGAGAAAAGTCAAGCAAATACCCAAAAAGAAGAAGAACCCAAGGGAAGCTTTGAAGAGAAGATTACCTGTACTGGGTTCGGCAGTCGTAGTCTCCGCCGCTGGGGGGGACGTCGGTGCTGTCCCTTGCCGGAGAACTCTCCCTTGCCGGAGGACTCTCCCTTGGCATTTCGGGGACGGCCTCCGGGCGCTCCTGGTGGGGCTGCTCTGCTCCTACACAAACCAACAGTCAGATGTTAGCAAAGAAAGAGTATCCATGCGCGCCTAACAGCGGAAAGCGAACCATATACTTACGCTGGGGGCTGCTCTGGAGGACAGTTGCCGGGTCCGGCAAGGTTGTCTCGGACGCATCCCCTGCTGTCGCGGTGGGTTCGTCCTCGATGACAATCACCGGGACCTTGGCTCTCTTCGCTGCTCTCTGGGCCAGAGTCCTAAAAAGGAATAAGTTCAGAGTAAAGCAAATGAGATACAAGACAAAACAGCAAGAATTGAAGAACTACAAGTACAACAAGAGAATCTTACTCTTCTTCTTCCTCGTCGGAGCTGAACGCGGAGAAGTCGAAGTCCGGCTCACGTCCGGCGCGAGGAGGCGGAGGAGTAGTCTCCCTTGGCCGCTTGGCGGGAACAGTGGCGGTGGTCTGAGACGACCCCGCTCCGGCTGTCGCCGCGGCGCGAGAAGCGGCAGGAGCAGAAGCGGTGGTCCGGGTGGACCTCGCTCCAGTTGCCGCAGCAGTGTGAGGTGCTCCCGCGGCAACAGTGCTTGCCACGGTGGAGCGTGTCGCGCGGCGCGGCGACTGTTGACTCGCCCGCCGCCCCGCTATGTCCCCGGCCTTGCGGAGATGCCTTCTTGGTGGGGATGGAGGCTCTGCTTGCGGCGAGCTGCCTGAAGATGAGGAGGAAGAGGGGTTGATCTTCAGCGAGCCGCTCGTATCCTCGGCGGGCTCGATCGACTCGACGTCATGCCCGGCAAGCTCTTTCTCGCCGACGAGCTCCTCTCGCTCGCCACGGCTTGCCGCCTCTGCAGCCTCTGCCTCCTCCACGGTGAATCCAAATTCGCCCGCGGCTGCGTCTGCCGCCGCCTCTTCCAGCCTAGTGGCGATGCGTGTCATCTCCGAATCGGTGGTGTCGCGGGTGAGGCCATTCTTTTCGTCGGAGCGGACCGGCACTTCTACCAAGCCATCAAAGAACTCCTGCACGACGTCGTCTGCAGGCTCTTGCGAAGTTGGGACAATTCCATGCGAATCGCACAGCGGCATCATTTCACGGATGCGGTCGAGCGCGGAGCTGTTGCACAGCGGAACGACACCCGTCGGCAACCTGAACACTTCGGGATGTTGAGGGTCGTACTTGAACAGCTCCTGGAGCATCGCGTTAAGCTCCAGAACAGTGAAGTTGAAGTTGACGCCCGGACGCAGCCTCATGATATCCGTCGCATTCTTGAATTCCCAGGAGGGTCTCCCCCGTTCCTGCAGGGGGGCGATGCGGCGGCGAAGAAAATCTGCGCCAACAGCGCCTACAGTGAGCTCGGCAAGCCTGAGGCGTTGGATCCGGGTGACGGCAATCTTCAGCATATCGTCTTCCGGGGCCACGTCACTCCAATCGCTGTCGCGTGCTACTGGGGCTTGGCACCGGGTGGTAAACGGCTGTGGGTTCTCCTCGACAATCCAGCACCAGTCTGCTCTCCATTCCTCCCACTTGCCGCGGAACTCTCCCTCCAGATAAGTGTCCTTCTTGCCGGCCCTCGAGATCTAGGCGATTCCGCCGGATAAAGGCTCTCCTCTCTCTACTCGGGGCATAAAGAAGTTGCGAAAAAGGGCTACATTGGGATAGACTCCGACAAAGTTTTCGCAGAGATGTGCGAAAACTGCCATGGTCAGAACAGCATTGGGGGTGAAGTCAAGGAGGCGGAACCCGTAGGTGTTCATAATATCGCAGAAAAACTCAGAGAAGGGCGGGCAGAGCCCGCAGTAGAAGAACAAGGCGAAGAAAGGATATCCGTTTGGAGCCATTTTCCAAGCGGCGGCTGGAAGTACCTTCGTGCGTGGATGCGCTCGCATCTCCGTCGACCAGAAGAGGTAGTAACTCTCCCTCAGCTCCCTCGCGGCGAGCTTGGGGGGAAGATTGCCCGCTCCTTTCGCAGCGCCGCAAGCCGCTGCGCCTCGGTCGACTACACAACCTTCCCTTTTTCGGCTCTCGGAGCCATGGCGGAGGTGGTGGAGGAGGTCGACGGCGTTGGTGGTGCTGGTGGCGATGGGGGGCGGGGCGCTGCTCTCTTTCGGCTTTGGGAAGACGAGGGAGCGGCGGAGGTTTCCGAGATTGGAGTAGCAACCGGCGAATGGGCGAACTACCCCTGTTTCCCATGCTTATAAAGAGGGAGGGGCGGACGTTCCGCCTTTCCGAATAAAGAAACCACCCACAATCTCTCCCACGACGCCGCATTCAACGCGTGTCGTTCGGGGAGGGCGCGGTGGATACGGGGAGAGATACAGCGTAACCCAGGCCGCGCGTGCCCGTGCCCTGTTTTGGGCCTAGCCCAACAGCGCTCGGCACCGTGTATGGCCCAGGCCCGGGGGCTCCTGTCGGTGTACTAGAGTAGGGGTACCCTAGTATCCCGAACTTGTGCACGGGCAGTCGCAGCATCCCGCGGCAAGGCTTGCCGGGTGATCGCCAAGGTCCTCCGTGGTTCCTTTGGAGCCATTCAAGGACAAAGTATCCAAGCCAAGGAGACAAGACCCCGGCAAGAGGAGCTTGCCGGGAAGGCCAACCAAGGCATCTCAAGGAACTTGCCACGACGCGCCACGCGTCCCGGCAAGGCCCGGTGAGCGACAAGCTCCCGGATGCGACAAGACAATGACCGCGGCAAGGCGCTTGCCGCGGCAAGCCACCACTTTGTGTCCGCGCTCCAGCACATCCACCAACGTGTCGCTCTGGGACCCTTCCAGGCGTACGTGGCGGGAGGCTGTGCAGCCAGCAGTGCGCGGTGGCAAGCGGCGCTGACAAGATTGCCATCGTGGCGAGCGGTGGCGTCCCTGACGGTCCCTTTTGCACTATTTAGGCGACGCAGACGGGCATTTAATGCCCTTGTCCCCTGCCGTCAGGGTTAGATATGATACACTGTAGCAGGTAGCTGTACCAACCGCAACACCTTTCCATTTTTACCCTTGTCTACGTTCCCACCTGTCGGTGACCCCTTGAGCATATAAAAGGAGGCCCATGCGCAACATAGAAGGGAGGAGGAAGAGAACACTCACGCTCGGTCTCGTTAGCTGCTGGGGTGTACTGTAGCACTCCGCGCTCCCGAGCAAGAACTCAATACAAACCACAAAGCAGGAGTAGGGTTTTACGCATCCGTGCGGCCCGAACCTGGGTAAACTGCTCGTGTGCTTCGCCTCGATCCGCTCTTCGTGCGACCCTCGCCCCCGCCGAACCGAAAGGGACTCGGTCCGCCGGTCCCATAGGTGCTCGTGGATTAGTCCCCCGACACAGTTCTCGTGAGCGCTAAAGTTTCTGTTTTTTATAGAAAGTTCAACAAGACTTTCCCCAAATCTTCCCAATGGTTCGACTTGGCACAAACACTAATTAAACACAAAAAAACACAAACAAAATAGAGGCTAGATAAATTATTTATTACTAAACAGGAGCAAAAAGCAAGGAATAAAAATAAAATTGGGTTGCCTCCCAACAAGCGCTATCGTTTAACGCCCCTAGCTAGGCATTACAAGCAGGAATAGATTTAGGTATTGCCATCTTTGGTAGGAAATACATAAGGGCATGTACAATGGTGCTATCTTAGGAGTGCCGTGTAGGATAAATGATGAGGTGGAGGAGAGAAAACTCATAATAAAAGGCTTGTCTTCTCTTATTTAAGATAAGACAAGAGATGATATCTTAGCACAATATGTGTCACCACGTTTTTAGGAATAACTAGTTATGAAGATAAGGCTAAGAAATGACCATCGTAGACATCTTTTTTTTGTCATCTCTTAATTACATGTAAGACTTAAGATAAGGTTATCTTATCAACCATTGTACATGCCCTAAGTGGCTCTCATAATAGATTCATAAGGTAATTTAATCTTATTTCTAGGAAAGTGTTCCATGCCTTTCCTTAATGGAAATTGGAATCTAATATTTCCTTCCTTCATATCAATAATTGCACCAATCGTTCTAAGGAAAGGTCTACCAAGAATAATAGGACATGAAGGATTGCAATCTATGTCAAGAACAATAAAATCTACGGGCACACAATTCCTATTTGCAACAATAAGAACATCATTAATTCTTCCCATAGGTTTCTTAATAGTGGAATCCGCAAGGTCCAAGTTTAGAGAGCAATCTTCAAAATCACGGAAACCTAACAAATCACACAAAGTCTTTGGAATCGTGGAAACACTAGCACCCAAATCACATAAAGCATAGCATTCATGATCCATAATTTTAATTTTAATAGTTGGTTCCCACTCATCATAAAGTTTCCTAGGGATAGAAGCTTCCAATTCAAGGTTTTCTTCATAAGATTGCATCAAGGCATCAACGATATGTTTAGTAAACGCTTTATTTTGACTATAAGCATGTGGAGAATTTAGAATGGATTGCAACAAGGAAATACAATCAATCAAAGAGAAAATTTCATAGTTAAATTCCTTGAAATCCATAATAGTGGGTTTAGCAACATCTAAGGTTTTAATTTCTTCAATCCCACTTTTATCAAATTTAGCATTAGGATCAACAAATTCCGAATTCTTGGAACGCCTTCTAGGTAAAGGTGGATCATATTCAGTCCCATCAGTATCAAGATTCATATTGCAAAACAAAGATTTGATAGGGGACACATCAATAACTTTTAGATCTTCATCTTTATTTTCATAGGAACTAGAAGAACACGCTCTTATAAAGGCATCTTTCTTAGCACGCATCCTAGCGGTTCTTTCTTTGCACTCATCAATGGAAATTCTCATGGCTTTGAGAGACTCATTGATATCATGCTTAGGTGGAATAGATCTAAGTTTCAAAGAATCAACATCAAGAGCAATTCTATCAATGTTCCTAGCCAAATCATCAATCTTAAGCAATTTTTCTTCAATCATAGCATTAAAATTCTTTTGCGAAGTAATAAATTCTTTAATATTAGATTCAAAATCAGAGGGCATCTTATTATAATTTCCATAAGAATTGTTGTAGGAATTACCATAATTATTAGAGGGATTACTAGGGTAAGGCCTAGGATTGAAATTTCTTCTATACGTGTTGTTACCAAAATTGTTCCTACCAACAAAATTCACATCCATATATTAATTATTATTCTCAATCAAAGTAGAAAAGGGCATATCATTAGGATCAGAAGAAACACTCTTATTAGCAAATAATTTCATAAGTTCATCCATCTTTCCACTCAAAACATTAATTTCTTCTATCGCATGCACCTTCTTATTAGTAGATCTTTCAGTATGCCACTGAGAATAATTAACCATAATATTATCTAGGAGTTTAGTAGCTTCTCCTAAAGTGATTTCCATAAAAGTGCCTCCCGCGGCCGAATCTAAAAGATTTCTAGAAGCAAAATTCAATCCGGCATAAAAAATTGTATAATCATCCACAAATTTAAACCATGAGTAGGGCAATTACGTATCATTAATTTCATTCTCTCCCAAGCTTGTGCAACATGTTCATGATCAAGTTTCTTAAAATTCATAACATCGTTTCGAAGAGAGATGATCTTAGCGGGAGGAAAATACTTAGAGATAAAAGCATCTTTGCACTTGTTCCATGAATCAATGCTATTTTTAGGCAAAGACGAAAACCAAGCTTTAGCACGATCTCTAAGCGAAGAAGGAAATAGCTTCAATTTAACAATATCATTATCCACATCTTTCTTCTTTTGCATGCCACACAAATCAACGAAGCTATTTAGATGGGTAGCGGCATCTTCACTAGGAAGGCCGGAAAACGAATCTTTCATGACAAGATTCAGCATTGGTAAGAGGAGCAATCAGAGTGCTAATAAAATCATTATTGTTGGTATTGGTGAAGTCACACAATTTAGTATTATCTTGAGCCATCGTGACAAGCAAGCAAACTAACACACAAGCAAACAAAAAGCACGCGGGCAAAAAGAGGCAAATAGAGAGGGATGATAGAGAGAGAGGGCGAATAAAGCGGCAAGGGTGAAGTGAGGAAGAGGAAAACGAGAGGCAAATAGCAAATAATGTAATGCGGGAGATAAGGGTATGTGATCGGTACTTGGTATGTTGACTTTTGCGTAGACCTCCCCGGCAACGGCGCCAAAAATCATTCTTGTTACCTCTTGAGCACTGCGTTGGTTTTCCCCGAAGAGGAAGGGATGATGCAGCAAAGTAGCGTAAGTATTTCCCTCAGTTTTTGAGAACCAAGGTATCAATCTAGTAGGAGGCTACGCGCGAGTCCCTCGCACCTGCACAAAACAAATAAATCCTCGCAACCAACGCAAATAGGGGTTGTCAATCCCTATAGGGCCACTTACGAGAGTGAGATTTGATAGATATGATAAGATAATATTTTTGGTATTTTTATGATTAAAGATGCAAAGTAAAATAAAGGCAAAGTAAATAGCAAAGGAGATCAATATGATAAAGATAGACCCGGGGGCCATAGGTTTCACTAGTGGCTTCTCTCAAGAGCATAAGTATTCTACGGTGGGTGAACAAATTATTGTTGAGCAATTGACAGAATTGAGCATAGTTATGAGAATATCTAGGTATGATCATGTATATAGGCATCAAGTCCGAGACAAGTAGACCGACTCCTGCCTGCATCTACTACTATTACTCCACTCATCAACCGCTATCCAACATGTATCTAGAGTATTAAGTTAAAAACAGAATAACGCCTTAAGCAAGATGACATGATGTAGAGGGATAGACTCATGCAATATGAAGAAAACCCCATCTTGTTATCCTCGATGGCAACAATACAATATGTGCCTTGCTGCCCTTACTGTCACCGGGAAAGGACACCGCAAGATTGAACCCAAAGCTAAGCACTTCTCCCATTGCAAGAAAGATCAAACTAGTAGGCCAAACCAAACTGATAATTCGAAGAGACTTGCAAAGATAACTAATCATACATAAAAGAATTTAGAGAAGAACCAAATATTATTCATAGATAGACTTGATCATAAACCCACAATGCATCGGTCTCAACAAACACACCGCAAAAAGAAGATTACATCGAATAGATCTCCACAAGAGAGGGGGAGAACATTGTATTGAGATCCAAAAAGAGAGAAGAAGCCATCTAGCTACTAACTATGGACCGGTAGGTCTGAGGTGAACTACTCACACTTCATCGGAGGGGCTATGGTGTTGATGTAGAAGCCCTCCGTGATCGATGCCCCCTCCGGCGGAGCTCCGAAACAGGCCCCAAGATGGGATCTCGTGGATACAGAAAGTTACGGCGGTGGAATTAGGGTTTTGGCTCCTCTTCTGATCGTTTGGTGATACGTGGATATATATAGGAGGAAGGAGTACGTCGGTGGAGCAATAGGGGTCCCACGAGGGTGGAGGGCGCGCCTGGTGGGGGTGGGCACGCCCCCCTACCTCGTTGCCTCCTCTTTTCTTTCTTAACGTAGGGTCCAAGTCTTCCGGGTCTTGTTCGTTGAGAAAATCATGTTCCCGAAGGATTCATTCCATTTGGACTTCGTTTGATATTCCTTTTTCTTCGATACCCTAAAACAGGCAAAAAACAGCAATTCTGGGCTGGGCCTCCGGTTAATAGGTTAGTCCCAAAAATAATATAAAAGTGGATAATAAAGCCCAATAATGTCCAAAACAGTAGATAATATAGCATGGAGCAATCAAAAATTATAGATGCATTGGAGACGTATCACTCGGTGCCGTGCCCTTCTGCACCGCAGGGGGGGTTAAGAGCAACTCCCTGCCCCCTTTCTCCTTCCCCGAAACCCTAGCCCTCAAATCCCCCATCTCCGTTCCCTCGGTTTGCTCTTCCCTGAGCACACCCGCCCGCAAACGTTGCCGTCGTCGCGTCTTCGTCGTCACCGCGCACCGAAGCCTCTCCTCGCCGCTCAAACATGTCCATGAGGTCCGCCTCGTCGCCTTCGTCCTCTACACGATACCTCACGGGCTGGATCATCGGGAACCGCCGCAATCGGGTTGTCTTCCTCGACTATGGTGGCCGCGCTTCTCCACTCAATCTGCACTGCGTCGACCCACATCGTCCTACTCAAGCTCGCGTCCAACCCGTTATGAGCCCTGCCCAGACCAGTTACTCCTTTTTTAGATCGAGCCTGAGATCCTGCGAGTCGGCCATCATTGTCGGTAGCATCGCGCCCGCGCTCGCCCCTGCGTATCTCCCACTGCTCGTACGCCCCCTCGACCTCGCCAGGCCCGCTTCCGTTCGCCGCACCACCCGTGCTCGCCTCGGCTGCTCCCGCTCCAGCTTCTGCTCCCTTCGATGTCCCGCTCGGCCGTATGACTGCGCCCGCGCTCGGCCGCGCCCTAGGCAGAGCACGCGCCCCCGCCCTGCCTCCCGTGCGTCCTGCCGGTCCCGCGCCCGCGCGCCCCCGCTGCGCTGGACCGCACCTGCGCCACGTCGGGCCTCACCAGCATCTGCGCGCTCCGCCCCGCCCTCTGGCCTCAGCCGCCGCCCCCGAGCTTTCCTCGCCGTCCCACGCCACGCTCGCCTCCACCGCTCCCGTAGACCGGCCTCGCCGCGGCCACAACCGCCCCCTCGGCTACTAATGTTGCTGCTGGCTCTGGCCTTGGTCATGGCCGAGCGGCCATGCGTGCGTGCGTGCGTGCTGTGTAGGTGTGCGTGTGTGCAGTTAGGATTAGTTTAGGGGCTAACAAAAAGTAATTCAAAGCTAAGCCCCCTGCTAATTACCCTATTGTATCAATGACAGATGGGGTCCACTGCTTAGTATAAATGTTAAATCTCTCCCTCTCCCCCTATTTTTTTTAATTATATATATATAATAATAAAGCAGGTATTGCTTCTGGTGGTACGTCACATAATTTGCCCCTAAAGTTGCTGAATATTACCCACCAATGCCATCTATAAGTAGAAAAAATGATTAGTTCTTTTTTTCACAAGTCGCGTCAGAGGTCCCTGGTTTATTTAAGTGGAATGTCTCAAAAGTAGTAGAAGGATTCAAGTCTTGCATTGGCTGGAGCTTCGGTCTTCTAACGGGGAGACGCAGTTTCGAACCCCTCCCTCTCAACTTTTTTCACCTTTTGCTGTTTAACCTTTCTTTTTTCTCTTTTTCCTGTTTAATCTTTCTTTTTCCTGACAGATTAAAATGGTCTTCAGAATATATTTTTTTTGGTCTTCAGAATATTTATCTTTCAAACACCAACTTAAAAAAAGGCGAAGTATCCTGTGAAAATGGGCAACCAGTGAAAATCTGAAAAAGTTCTATCACAGGCCATCAGATTGAGAAGAAACGGCAGTGATTGAAGGTGGGATTGTAACCATCCACTTAAACGCATATTAGCAGATAACCCCCTTCTTTTACTCACCATCAGTAGGTCCTTTAACCACGATCGATTTGTCTTCGATCATGCCGTGATGGAGATTAGCCCTCCGCCGGCGCTAAACCCCTACCTTCGCCGGCCCTGACGCGCCCTCCGCCGGCTGCATCGTTGCCTCTTGTAACCGTCGACCTTGCCGCTCCTCTGTCGCATGACCTGCCTCAGCCTTCTCGTAGTCATGTACATGTAAGCATTGAGTTCGTTATTATCACTGTTTTCCTTCCTGGATTGATACTTCTGAATCATATGAATCCCTCTGTTTGCCAATTCGTCATTACACTGTAGCCTATACAGCTGTTGCCGCTATATTTGCTTGGTGAACGGTCTCCTTGACATGAAAAGAAATTTTCTCAAAGGGTTACTGCCAAAAATCCTAGTAGACAAGATGAATTCGAGGCATATATTGGTTGTAGTATGCCTAACGAAGTTGAAATCCATCCACCATCTGATGTCCACACAAAGGGGAGATGCAAAAGAATTAAGGGGCACTTAGACAAGGGTGGAGAAGGGAAGCAAAATAAGAACGGAAAGGGGAAGAAAAATGTTGGAGGACCGAAAAAGCCTCGCACATGTAGGACGTGTAAGCAGGTTGGCTTCCATGACAGTCGTAGCTGCCACAACAAGGATCAAGTATCATAAAGGTAGTTGTCATACACAAAAAATGGCTATATTATTCCCTAATCCTTTTGTCCATTATAATTGACCTTTTCATGTCTACTTGCAGATTCTTTTATTTTGATTCGAAGTAACCTGGTGCTTTTATTTTGGTGTAGTACAAGATGAAGTTCAAAGCTTCAGCCTCATCTTCTCAAAGCTGCAGCGTTATCTTTTGAGCTATTGCGAGCTTGCTTGCCATCTTATCTGTTGAGAGCTGCGGTGTTATCTTTGGGAACTTCCTTTCGTTTATGTTTAGAGAAGTTCAACCTTATCTTGAAGAGAGACATGTCTAGTTATTTATCTTCTGAAGAATTGTAAGCTGCCACTGATTTATGTATAATGTCTGCCTGAACCGTATATCTTGAAGAGAGACATGTCTAGTCTATTTTCTTCTTGTTGTTATGGTTGAGCACACAAGAATATCCTGAGATTTTAGTTGCAACTTAGTATGTACTGTTCTGGGATTTTCGTTTAATCTGGTCATGGCAAGATCCATCGATTAGCAATTTTCTGCAACCAATTCTGAACAACCGAATCAAACATCAATGGATTACATCGGAAATTAGAATAGATGCATGTGAATATATTAGAAGAGAACAGGGGAAAAGTTCCCATGTACATTCAGTTACATACAACTTGCACATGAGCTACAGATGTAGCGCCACCATGGTTCATACATGCTATGTAGTGCATCAGCAACATTAAGGGGAGCAAGCATCAGCATGTACACTGCTTCAGGTACTACTTCAAGTATAGTGCTAGCTTCTCTTGGATCAAGCAGCAGCATGTACTGCTTCAGGTAATACATGCCCCAGATGTAGTGCATCGGCAACATTCAGTAGAGCACTACTCTGCTTCAGGTATAGCATCATTGCACATTCAGTTATATACAGCACAATCAATGGAGCAACCAGCGCCTAGGCTACCAGGTTGCCAACTTGCCATCACATCGAGCATCACGAGACCGCTTGGTCACCGTTGCGATGGGTCTTCCTCGCGTCGAGCAGTGCCGAGGCCGGTCGTCCTCGCATCGGGGTTGCGCCCAGGCCGCCGAGTCGCCATCCGGTGCAGTAGCGCCGCAGACACCGGGTCGCCGGGACATAGGGACACAGCGAGGCTGATGGCTCCTGGCCGCAGCCAGCTCACCGTCGCTACGGGGCAGCGCCGCCGGTTGGGTTGGTTGATATCACGTGGGCGTATGCAGGGTCTCCATCGCGGTGGGGCAGCGCCGCCGGCAGCCTGGAAGGTCGCGTGGCGGACCGCCGCCGTCGCGTGCTTGAGCAGATGGCTTGGCAGCTGAGACGCCGACGCCGGCGCCGGCGCGTGGTGGAGCAGGTATGGGGAGATTTGGTGGCGGGGGGATTTAGGGATTAGTAACGTAGATGGTGGGTAAAAGAAGGGGGTTATATGCTAATATGCGTTTAAGTGTATGGTTACAATCCCACCTTCAATCATTGCCGTTTCTTCTCAATCTGATGGCCCGTGATAGAACTTTTCAGATTTTTACTAGTTGCCCATTTTCACAGGATACTTTTTTTTTTACGTTCATTTTCACAGGATACTTGGCCTTATTATTATCTATATATAGGTGTGCATATCATGGTGACCACATAAAGGCCTTCCTTGATTACTTGCAATTTTATTCAAACAAATAATTACTTGTTACTCCTTATGTGGAAAACTAATTTAGTACTCCAATTACAAGTAGTACGTATATGCACTCAATAAAAATATATAATTGCCACCTTTAATTACGTTCCATCTTTCTTTCTTTTGAGGAGTATTATATTCCATCTAAAGCCGCGAAGTAAAATGCTTCCAAAAGTTGCAGGCCCGTTCTTTGCATTATTATAAACTAACAAGCCAAGGCAGTTAGTTCGTCCCGCAACCATTAGCTGAATACACATCCCAGCAGTCAGTAACCTTCGCTAGGTCTCTCAGCACTGCCCAAAGGCCCAAACAACCTCGCGAAGTCAGGATGAGGCCGTTCTACACGATGCTACTAGCCCGCGCCATTGTGGTGCTCTGTTAAGGTATGCATATACACTCACGTAGGCATATCTACATGGGTTATTAGTTTCAACCTTCATTCAATCCATAAGTTTTTGTTTTTTATCGGAATTTGGGTCAGCTGAACACTTATTTTCTCTTCCAAAAGTGGTGATGGTGTGCGCTAATTTCTCTGTGTGCGCTAATTTCTCTGTGTGCGCTGTTCGATCCATAGATGTGGCGACGAAGGTGGTGAAGGCGAACGACGATGGCGCCACTGCGACGATGACCCCCATGGACTGCAAGGTGCTCCCAACCATCCCCGGCATATGCAATCCCAAGAAGTGCATGGAGGACTGCCAGGGCGGCATCGGTCGGACCTCGGTGGGCGAGTGCGTTTCCGATAGATGCCAGTGCACGTACTGCACTATCCCACCTAGAGGTCGTCGAAACTAAACAGAGAACCGGCATACGCTGCTGCATCCTTCCTTTTTCCTGAATAATGATATGTTGACGACGATGTTTTGGTCGAGATAGGATATTGACCTCCTTCACTGTCACTCTGAAATAATACTCATGTTTTGTACTGTATATGCGTTAAGATGAGAGTCGTTCAACAAAAATCCTACTT
This sequence comes from Triticum urartu, assembly GCF_003073215.2. NCBI lineage: Eukaryota > Viridiplantae > Streptophyta > Magnoliopsida > Poales > Poaceae > Triticum > Triticum urartu. Next base: position 52,932,155 of record NC_053028.1, on the reverse strand, counting down.
TTATCTTAGGCAGTTGTTCCAAAATCACATTTTCCCTTTCAGTAAAAATACCATGTGGTGATTTATAATCTTCAAGTTTGTGCCAAGCATAGGGTCGACCATTGAGTACCACTCCTACCACTAGTAGAAAACGGAGTTTTAAAACCGGTTCGTAAGGGCCTTTAGTGCCGGTTCTGTAACCGGCACTAAAGTGTGGGCACTAAAGCCCCCCCCCTTAGTACTGGTTCGGCACGAACCGCCACTAAAGGCCCACCACGTGGCGTGAGCTCGCACCGTGGCATGGGGGACCTTACGAACCGGTACTAAAAGTTTTTTTTTGAAATTTTTTTTTGAATTTTTTGGAAATTTTTTTATTTTCAATTTTTCTGAATTGAATTATTTGATGATTTAGTCTCTAATCACCCCTCTTAAATGCTCAAGTGTGGATCACTCATTCCAAATCACATTTTTTCCTTTCAGTAAAAATACCATGTGGTGATTTATAATCTTCAAGTTTGTGCCAAGCGTAGGGTCGACCAGTGAGTACTACTCCTACCACTAGTAGAAAACGGAGCTTTAAAACCGGTTCGTAAGGGTCTTTAGTGCAGGTCCTGTAACCGGCACTAAAGTGTGGGCACTAAAGGCCCCCACTACTAGGGAAAACCTTATACACAGAAATTTAGCAACAACGCGGGTTAAAAAAGGGCGCTAGTGCTAGATAGCAGTAGCGGTTCAAAATAAACCACGCTGCAGATACGATTCTAGCAGTAGCACGTGTGCCCGTAAAAGCGCTACTACTAATATTCCCATTGCTGGAACGATGGGCTACGCATAGCAGTAGCGGCCTTGCAGGAAGCGCGTTACCGCTAGGGCATGAATAGCAGCGTGTTTTCCTGTAACAGCGCTACTGCTAATGGAAATAAAATAAAATGAAAAACAAATAGAAAAGTAAATGAAAATGAAAGAAACAGAAAAAGAAGAAAGAAAAAAAATAAAATGTAAAGCAAAATAAATGAAAAAGCGAAAAAACAGATAAAGGCTTAGCTATAGCGTGTGTTAGTAAGAGGCGCTGTAGCTAATGTAGCTGCAGCGCGTTTCGAGGATCCCCACTATAGAAACAGAAAAGGAAATAAAAAAGAGAGAAACTTACATATGTATAGCAGTAGCGCGTTTTGGAAAAAGCGCTATAGCTACCTTAGCTATAGCGCGTTCTGCGAAACGCGCTACCGCTAGTTTTGACTTAACCAAAAAACCGTTCCCCCCCCTGGCCACCACTTGCCCCCCAAATCTCTCGACCCACCCCGCCGCCGTCTCCCCGATTCGTCGTTGCCCCACTTCGCCGCCGTCTCCTGCCGACGTCGACGCCCCCGGAGCCACCAGAGCCGTGCGCCGTCGACGCCATCGGAGCCGCCCCCAACGCCACAGAGCCGCGCGGGCTCATCAACTCCACCGGATCCTCCCTTGCCAGAACAGCCTCCCTCGCCGTCACCGGAGACGCCCCTGCCTCCCTCGCCACCACCGGAGCCATCCTCTGTAAGCCCCCACCCCTCCTCTCTCTCATGCATAGTTTAGCTAGTTTAATTATGTTAATTATCTAGGTTAGGGCAAAAATTTATTTAGGGCTTTGACAGAGCAGTAGTTATATTAACTAGTTTAATTAGGTTAATTACCTAGGTTAGTGCAAAAATTTAGTTACGGCTTTGACAGAGAACTAGTCAGGTTAACTAGTTTGATTAGGTTAATTATCTAGGTTATTTAGGCAAGTTTTATTTTAAAGATGATCCCTTCCTAGACTTTTATTGTTGATTATATCTTTTCATTGAAGTGGTCATGTTGTTTGTGCCCAAGTGGCTTTGTTGTTTCAATGAAATTGAGTGGCCTATATATATTTTGCGGGAATGTTGATTCATTTCCGTTCCGGCAAATTTTAGGTTCTTGATTTGTCCACTTTTTAGCAAAGGTCATGCCGAAATTTTCCGTGAATTTCGGCATGACTTGTGCTACAAACTAGGACATATCGAGTGCCCGTGTGATTTGCTGCACCAGGAAGGAGTCAACATTCCTGCAAAACAATAGGCCTTTTTATGTTATTATTCATTTTATTAGGTCTAGAATTAATTGACTAGATTTAATCATAGGAAACATGGCTAGCAACTATGAAGGATAGGGTTCTGGTGATTGCGACGACGCCTACCGGGCGGCAGACGAATTTTTTAGCCTTACCGATGATCAGCCAATGTTATTGCTGGGCCCACTGGTAGCATCGGGGACTGAGACCGACACGCAGACTGGTGCTGAGACTGAGACCGACGCTCAGACTCAGCATCGAGACCGGCACTGAGACTGAGACTGGCGCTGCCTCGGGGAGCGGAGCCGGTGTAGAACCGAAAGCAAAGAGGCAACGGGTTCCTAACAAACTCAGGACTACTAGAGTGGTGGTCACGGAGGTGGACGGTGGCAATTTTGAGCCAACGGCGCCCGAGGAAGCGCGTCGATGCTACGGCAATCAAATAGGCTGCATCGTACGGACAACCGCCACCATCAACGAAGAGAAACTACAGAAGATAGAAAATATGAGGAGCTCTCTCCTAAAGAAGTTTCACCAGATATTCTTGTTCCCAGGCCGGAATGAGAAGGATTATAAAGATCCAGATGAGGACCCGGCAATGAAGAAGATAAACAAACACGCCATGACCAAGTTTAGCGACGCGTTGGCCGCCGTGGAAAAATCGAGTGAAAGTAAGGATTATCGACAAGAAGGAACCCTACTCCGAGATTGTAAAGGATAATCCGACAATCACAGAAGAGAAGTTTCACATATTCAAGGAGGCTTGCGAGGCCGAAGATGCCAAAAAAAGTCTAAGTACATGAAGGGGCTTCAAGAGAGGAACATTGGGAGCCACCACCTCGGAAGCCGTGGTTACGGCGGAAAGAGGTCCAAATGGGCCAAGGAGGACGCGGAAGCCGCGAGTCTGGGCATCCCAGACCCCTTGGTGGAGTACACCGTCCCGCAGGAGCGTGACGTCCTCAGGGCCCGGCACCGTTGGGACCCAGTGAAAAAGGTTTACGAGACAACACCGGTCATTACGGAGTTCATGAGACTGCTGGTAATTTTAGTTTCTGATCAATTCAACTGCACACATTAGTCATATTTGTAAACGATCGTTGTGCCTTTTGCAGAGAGAGCAGCATAGGATTGCGGCCGAAAGCGACTCACCGTCTGAGGCATTGGCGAGGCCCAAGTGGGACACTCCATTCAACCGGGCGTTGAACATATTGAAACAACAACCGGTGGATACTCGACCGTCGTATGGACGCGTGCACGGTGTCGGAGCCGGCGCCATGTGGAAGAAGTACTACCGTGAGACCACGAAGGAGAGAAAGGAAAGACGGAGGTTAAATGAAGAAAACATCGACAAGAGGGTTGAGATTGCGGTTGAGAAGAAATCAACTGAGACAGTCGCAACAGCGGTAGCTGCCGCAAAACAGGTGGCTTTAGATATTTCTACTACCTTGGTTCCGGCCGTTTTCAATTGGACCAGGCAAAATCCAAAAAAAGATGCAGCGGACTTTCCCCTTGCTGACTTCTTGGCGGGGAGCAGCTCGACTAGCGTTGCACCAGCACCTGCAGCTACACCTGCTCCCGCACCGGCTCCCGCACCGGACGTGCTAGGCGGTGCTTCGTCTTTGGCTGAGCTCGACGCCCTCACGGTATCTGTCACACCGGCCCCCTTCAATATAAATGTATAATCTCCCGTTTTCGTTGCCTTTCGGATGTCTCACGTCGCAGACTTTTCTTTGCAGGCCGACGAAACCCCGTGCACCATATTGTACACCATCGGCGACCAGAAGGTGGACGTGGGGAAGGCGACGATAATGGAGCCGAAGGAACCATTGTTCCACAGCCGGCCGACCCCCCCGAACGTCTTCAAGGTTTTCGTGGCCAGTGTCAAACCGGGCCACGAGAATTTGCCTCCTCCAGTACTACTGGGGGATGACGACGAGACACCGCGGCGGCTTGGTGATTGTTGCAATGCTGGGTGGGTCCTGTTGTGGCCAAAGAGTCTGCTTCGTCTGGAGGCGGCCGGGAGCACACCCACGAGCACGCAGCCTCAGCAAGGTATGAACATCAACACCCCACCTACCCAATTATCGTCGGGTGTCGGGTTGGGTGATAGCGGACGGGGTAAGGAGGAGGCTCCATTAGTCGCTGATGACGTCGCCATGGATGAGGATGAGGACGACGATGGCGCTGCTGAACAGTATGTCTATACTGGCGCCTCCTCAGGGTTTGACCGTCATGAGTCGGTGCCTGAATTATCGTCTCAACATATTATGGACGACCTTCCGGTAGTAAAGAAGTTTAGGAAAAGAGCGAGGAAAGGCAAAAAAGCTGTTTCTATGATCTAGCCGCCTCAGCAGCCTCGGCTTCAGGACCGTATAGATATCCCCGGTGCGGATAAATGACATATCCTCGGTCAACCAATCCTACCTGCAACAGCGCTACGGGCCAGATTCGGCGATCTAAAGAGACTTCATGACGATGTGCTGCGGGTAGAGAAAGACCTCATCGCCTCGAAAGATCCAGGATACCCACTCTACGTGGTTAACGTTCTGTGGCAAATGTCGTACGTCGACAGCTTCCCCGCGGATAAGTTATTCCTCCGATTCGATTACATATTCGACATGTTTCACGTGAAGAAGCTGGATTTTACGTTTGTCTCCCTTTATGCCTTGCACATGAACTACATCATCGGGATTGAGCAGATATCTCATATCTGTGTCACTGGCCCGTACTACATGCACGAGGGCTTCTTGGGAGTCTGCGCAAATCACCGTGAATACGCGAGGGATTACATCGTCAATTTCATGCTCGCCAATAAGGACAAGGAGGCGATTCTCGTGCCTTATCATCCCGTGTAAGTCATCCGCGCTGCTATCCTTCCGTCGATTTCAATCATTCATTTGCACGATGGAGGCTAATTAATTTGAGGACTTATTTTGCGCAGCGGCGGGCGCGCCGTCCTCATCATCCTCTACCCCCGATTCTCCCACGCTCTTTACTTGGACTCGTCAAAGAACATTCACAAAAAGGAGTACACCCACATCAAGGATGTTCTCGACAGTGCTATGTTTTACTACCAAGCAAGGGGTGGAGAGGTCAGGGACAAGAAGAGAAGGGGCGGCAGGGTCGCCTTCGTCCATAAGACCGACTTCTGCTGCATCCAGCAACCGAACGATTCTCTTAATGATGGATTCTATGTCCTACACCACATGCTGGAGTACAGACGGGATCACCAGAACCTTCGCATGTTACCTAGATCCGGCGATGCCCATATTCTGCAATGGGCAAAGGACATAGGAGATATCGAGGATCATCGACTTCGAGCTGAGTTCTATAACATCCAGCGCGAACTTGCCCAAATCATCATGAAGGAGGTCGTCGGAAAAATAGGGATGTTCTACGGAGAAGGAAAAATGTCGCGGGAAGACGTCCGAACATGGATAGCCTCTCAGCGTCTCGACCTGAAGCCTTTCACTAGGCTCGGGGACTATCTCCCTGACTTGGATGGATGGAACGACATGTTGGAGTGATTGTCGATATATGACAATGTGTCCGTTTAGTCCATACTTTCTGTATGACAAAACTTTGAGTTATGCACGGTGAAACTTTATTTGTGATGTAATTAAACCGTCCTCCTCCTCGACTAGCGAAAATCACTCTAGTTAGGGCATTTTGGGGTACGATGAACTTTGTTATTTATGCTTATGATATGTTGTTTTTATTTTTGCCAAGTCTGTCTCTTTCTGTTGCTCAACTATATATGTTGCATATCATCGACTCATGTGATGATGCAGGTGCATAGATCATAGATGGCGAAGAAGTGCTATGCCAGGAGTATATATACGACAAGTGGCCGGAGTGTCAGGCCCTTCCGGTTTCCGAGCGACAGGCAGTAGTTAGTTTAGAGGTTCACGCTAATGCGAAAGATGGATACGAACTCATGTTCTCAAAGTGATAGCTCTTCTTGCCTATATCATTGTTTAGATGGATGACGGTGTATTTGCATATCATTCGAGACTTGTATCGCTATTTTCGAGATGATGACGAGAGACCACTTTGTGTTGGATGATGATTATGATGATGACATGATTTGATGAGACTAATTGTATGTATATGCTATGATTACATTTGTATGCGTATGATATGCTAAAGATTATTGTATAAAGCCTATTCAATACAAAACAAATACAAAACAAATATGCAGGAAAAAAACTAATAAATAAACTAGTAGCAGCGAGGGGGAAATTTAGCAGTAGCGCCGCATTGTCAGTAGCGCGTCCCAGCAAACAGCGCTGCAGATAATATCAGTAGCGCCCTTTCCCAAAGAGCGCTACAGCTATTCATGTATAGCAGTAGCGTGGGACAACCGGCGCTACTGCTATACGTTAGCTGTAGCGCCTTATTAGTAGCGCCGGTGCCCGCGCTACTGAGAGGCCCAAAACCCTCGCTGCTGGTAGGCTTTTCCCTAGTAGTGCCCCCCCCCCTAGTACCGGTTCGGCACGAACCGCCACTAAAGGCCCACCACGTGGCGTGAGCTCGCGCCGTGGCATGGGGGACCTTTAGTACCGGTACCAACCGGTACTAAAGGTTTTTTTTGATTTTTTTTTGAAAATTTTGGAAATTTTTATGATTTTCAATTTTCTGAATTGAATTATTTGATGATTTAGTCTCTAATCACCCCTCTTAACTGCTCAAGTGTGGATCACTCATTCCAAATCATCTAACTTCCCGGTCGGTCACCCATCCTCTCACTCCCCCAGCCTGAGCACGCTTAACTTCGGAGTTCTATTCCCCCTACTTTCCAAGTCTGCACTTGTTGTTTTCCTGACAAATGTAAGCTGTCAATCCTATTAACCCTCAGCAGTTTAGCTTGAGCATTAGGTCACTCGTTTCACCATTTGAGTTTGAAACTATTATTCTAAAAAACAGTAATTATTTAGTAACACTAATATTTATTGAATAAGTTTGACCATAGTTTGACCACAGTTTGACCATAGTTTGACCAGATTTGACCATAATTATTTAGTAACACTAATATTCTTGAATAATTATGTAGTAACATTAATACTTCTTGAATAAGTAGTTTGACCATAGTTTGACCAAAATAAAAAAACTGAAATTTGAGCATATCTTTTTTCCTTTTGGAATTTGAGGATTCTAAAAAATTGCAAACAGGCCGTAGGCAGTCAAAATCAGATGCGGATTTTTGTGCTGAATTTTTTGATATATTATACGTTTTTTTCCGACATCGTATGCAAAAGTTATAGCCGTTTTACATTTTCCCTACACTTTTTGCAAAACATGTCCAAATTTACGTTTTCAAATTTTCATAACTAGTAGGTGTAGTAATATAACTACATCTCGGAGGATTTATTTTCTGAAGTTTTTATCATTCTCTTTTGATTTTTTCAAAACTGAAATGGCAATACATGCGGAGGGGGGGGGTAGAGTTTGAAAATTGCCCTGTAGTCCCGGTTTGTGTCCCCAACCGAGACTATAGGTCAGACCCCTTTAGTCCCGGTTCATGGCACGAACCGGTACTAAAGGTTAGCCCTTTAGTACCGGTTTGTGCCACGAACCGGTACTAAAGGTGATCATGGGGCCCCGGCCTGACGCCAGCCTGCCACCACCCCTTTAGCACCGGTTCGTGACACGAACCGGTACTAAAGGTTCAACACGAACCGGCATTAATGCATAGCCGTTCGAACCGACACTAATGGTGCCATTAGTACCGAGCCAAAATCGAACCGGGACTAATGTGTCTCACATTAGGTCCTTTTTCTACTAGTGTACTACTCCGTCTTTCCGGGTGTTATGGTCGCATGTATTTGCATCAAGACATAATACGTGCACCGTTTCAAATTATGTGAAGTTTTAGGTTTGTCTTGAGTCAAATGGTTTTATGTTTCATAGATCCATGAAATCATGATAATGTCTACATTATATCAATTACATATGGTATAAAACATATTCTATAATGATTATTCTTTTGCGGGGAGATATTTTACAATGATACTTGCACGCAACAACGCAGCAAGGGTGAAAATACCACATTCTTGTCAGGTTGAAATGTTACTGATGTAGCCATGAGACCGAATGGTATCACCTTAAATTCGAAGTGCCCGTGCTGAGTGTGGAATGTTGTCATTGGTTCATCTCCTGTAGCAATTCGTATCTCATGGTACCTTGAGCGCAAATCAAACTTGGTACAGAATGTTGGGCCGTCCAATTCGTCGAGCAGTTCGTCAACAATCGGCACAGGAAATTTGACTTCCACTTTCACTACAATCAATTGCCCATAGTCGACGCATAAACGCCGGGTGCATCTTACTTGTGCACCAACGACACAGGCGAAGTCCGAACCAACCTGTGATTAGATGGTTAGGAGGACAGTGATATTCCGAGCCAACGAGGAGTCAAATTCTAGACTTGACACCGGTGCTTGCATTTTCTCGATTTATTTCAAGCCTACCGGCGATGTGCATTCAGTGGGAGAAGATGTTCCGTCGACTATAAAGATGTCTGTGGCGACTTCATCAATCTCAAGATGATATACCGGCTCAGTATATCTGATGTGCTCATAGGAGTAGGATGTGCATGCACTCGTTCTTAGAGGTGAATATATGTATGTATGTATGAATGTTTGCGTCTGTACTATGTTAAAAAAAATAGCACATGCGAAGCAAATGGGTTGTGACTCCATTGAATGATCCCATGTTCTAGAACAGCTCGTACTTGTTTTTTGATTTCATCTTTGTGTTGCGGAGTGTAGAGATAAGGTTTCACTGACATTGCACGCACACCTGACAATAAATTGATATGATGGTCATAATCTTGCCATGGTTGAAGGTCTTATGGTGTTGGAAAGCAATCTATATTTTTGTCAAGTTCATTGGGGTGCAAGAGAAATTGATCAAGCTCTGTGAGAAGAAGGATGAGCTTGCGGTCGCTTCGGAGGACACCAAGATGTTAACCATGAAGCACTAGCTAGTAGAAAAAAAGGTCGGTACTAAAGGGTTGGTACTAAAGCCCCCCCCTTTAGTCCCGGTTCGTCCCGGTTGATCAACCGGGACTAAAGGAAATTTTACAAAAAAAATTATTATTTTTTTAAAAATTCCGATTTTCAAATATCTGAATTATTTTACAATTTAATCTCTAATCACCTTTCATCACCGCTCAATTTAACCTCTAATCTCTAATCACCCATCATCATTTCAAATCATCTAACTTCCCGGCCGGTCACCCATCCTCTCACTACTCCAGCCTACAATAGTAAGATGTCAATCCTATTAACCCTCAGGAGTTTAGCTTGACCATGAAGTCACACGTTTCACTGTTTGAGTTTCAAACTATTATTCTAAGAAACAATAATTATTTAGTAAGACTAATATTTCTTGAATAAGTAGTTTGACCATAGTTTGACCAGATTTGACCAAAATTTGAAAAAAAGAAATAATTAGTTAGTAACACTAATATTCTTGAATAATTTTTTAGTAACACTAATACTTCTTGAATAAGTAGTTTGACCTGATTTAACCAAAATTCAAAAAACTGAAATTTGAGCATATCTTTTTTTCTTTAAGAATTTGAGGATTCTAAAACTTTACAAACAGGCCATAGGTAGTCAAAATCAGATGCGGATTTTCGTGCTGAACATTTTGATATATTATACGCTTTTTTCTGACATCGTATGCAAAAGTTATAGCCGTTTTACTTTTTCATAATAGTTTTTTTTTGCAAAACATGTCCAAACTTAAGTTTTTAAATTTTCCAAACTAGTAGATGTAGTAATATAACTACATCTTGAAGGATTTTATTTTTTGAAGTTTTTATCATTTTCTTTTGTTTTTTCTGAAATTGAAATGGCGATACACGAGGGGGGTAGAGTTTGAGAAATGGCCCCTTTAGTCCCGGTTTGAGACACGAACCGGGACTAAAGGGCATCGTGCCCATTTGAACCGAGACTAATGCCTTTAGCCGCTCGAACCGGGACTAATGCTCACATTAGTCTCGGGTCGTAATGCAACCGGGACTAATGTGTATATTGCGTTGTGACCAAAGCTCTGTTTTCTACTAGTGAAGACGTCAGAGTTGTATTCTTATGCGGTGAAGATCGTCCAAGCCTACCATGCTAGGATATTGAAGTGCTTGGTGACCAATTTGGAGGAGTCGGTTGCACATTGATGGATTTGGCACACAGCTGATCTGGGAGACAAAAAAAATGAGGTTCTTTGCACGGCCAGCCAAACATGCAAATTTAACATTTGACATCCCACGCATTTTGGTTGTAATTGCATATGTTTGTACTTCATATAAGTTGATAATGATCTGTATATGCATGTCAAATGAAGGAGGACCGATCTTTTTTTGTTGAAAATGGAGGCGTACCCCCGGCCTCTAGGACGGACATTTGATGTACAAGGTTGGATGGCCAGCTCCACTAGCTTTGTCCGTGGACACATCCGAACGTGTCCGCAAATATTTAGGGTATCTGTTTTTTGATGAATGGCATTGAAGATGCATGAATGGCTGTAGATCCTCTTACGGAGGGACCAGTTGTACCGTACCGCTTTCCTAAAAAAGAAATGTACCGTACTGCTACAGGTGCAAAAATACAAAAAGGAAGCTGGGCCATTGGATCCTAGGTGGGTGGCACAGATTCAGGCGGATGGATCTCAGCCACTTAATGTACATTTTACGAAAACCCCCCTATTAGCAACTAGTTATAAAACAGAACATTTGTAGCAACCACCTCAAGTATTTCATCTCCCTCTCCATTCATTTTGTCCGACGACCCTTATGGAATCTGCAGTGGTGAAGCCCCATATCCTATTAGTTATACTGCTTAAAATCTTTGCACGTATCTACTTCATCAAAACCATGCATATTTCAGTGCATTATTCGTCGCTTGTACTACATCACTAATTATGCAAAAAGAAGCTGAATATGATTGTCAGGGCAAAGTGTGTCAATATGCATCACAGATATGTGAGTACATAGATCAAATTAAGCCACCCTTTGAAGCATAACTAAACATCAGACTGGACAATACCAGATTGAGCATATCAGAAGCATAAATCTTGATGAGACATGGCATCACTATTTTTAGTACATGTCCAGCAAGACAAAGTATTAAGGACTAATACGATCATCACTCAACAGGCATTGCAATTTAAAACGATAAGATCTACTATCTTGACCGTACATAACAGAAAAGCTCTAGCATTTCCCTCCAGTTCTACTACTTCTTGCTCATCAAGCTTCTTGTTCTGGGAGAGACCACACCAAGAAAACACGATTGAGTTGAGCACAGACAAGTACAGATGCATGATCAAGAACAGAGTTAAATTTATCTTGCGTAGATATTCTCTCAATTGTCAGAAAGGGGAGACTTTGATAAAAACTTCTTCTATCCATCTGTAGTCCTGATATTTCCTGTTGTCGGAGCATCATGCATCTACAAATACAAAGGAAAAAAAATATTTTACATTACAACGAAAGAAATAGGAAAATTATGTTCTCTAATCCTGATCATGTATGTATGGAACAATTAAGAATGCAATTCAAGTTCTTTTGCTGACTTGTAGATGACAAAAGTAAAAAAAATTATGCTGCAGCATAAAGGCACATGTCAGACCAGTGAAGAGAAAATGAAAACAATATCATATATTTTTTTTTAGAAAAGGAGGATGACCCGTGGCCTCTGCATCTGGACGATGCATACGGCCACTTTATTAATTATTCTCACAAGACCTTACAAAGTAATACAACAGTAAGACTAAAGCCGCCGTCTAAGCACCTCTATCCAACTGATGAAGGGGCGCAGATAGCCTGGGCCTAATACCAAACAGACATCGCAGCCAAACCTAACATCTAAGACCTGAGAACCCATCCAGGACGCCTGCTGGGCATGGGTCTCACCGGTCCGGCGTGCACTCAGATGCCGCCGCCGCCAACTACCACCGCTCCATCTTCAGAACTGTACTGATGCATCAACCTTGCTCGGTCTAGCTATCGTCGACGCCACCACGGCGCCAAACGGCACCTCCTCCCTGCGCGCATACAGCTGAGCACGTCGCGGTCGCCACTAATACACCTCAGCGCCATGCTGCCAGGTATCACCAGCCGACACAGCTTGAAGTCCTTGGTAGATCTGTCGTGCGTAGCACCTGCCGACCAGGCATGACAAAGCGTAGCACCTGTCGGTCAGGCATGACTTGACATCACCACCGAACCTCCGTGCAAGACGAAGCCGCTCCACCTCCTGCCTCTGACATCCAGCGCTGCTCCGCAAACGATGCTCCCAAGAGAGAAACGACACCGCAGTGCCGCCATCGTTCGATCTGGAACACCAGATCCTAGGGTTTCCCCCGGAGCAGCACGAGTGGGTCGACAAAAGTTACACGACGATGCCTTCATCAAGGTAACGGCGAGAACGCCGCCATCGCCTGCCGTCGGCTCGGTTTTCACCGGCAACCATGTCTCCCCTACTCGCAGCCGGGACAAGATGATGGATCTCGAGATCCGATCACCAAGCCTCTGGCCGGCCATCTCGGGAAGAAGATGACCACCACGTCCACCAGTGTCACCACACCGGGCACGCATCGCCGCCGGCACCCCCATGGTGCCTAGAGGCCGACAAGCCCCGACGCAACCCCTGCCTCGCCAGCCGCCATGGCCCAGACCCCGGCACCACCAGATCCAGATCGGATCGGGGTCCAGGGCCCCAAGCCGCAACCGCCGCGGAGGCAGCACCACTGGACGGTGCCTAGCCCTCCAGCCTGCCGCCGATTCATCGCCGGAGCTCCGCCGCGCCACGCTGCCAAGCCGCCGCAGGGATACCTCGCGCCGCCGCCAGAGAAACCTCAGCCGCCGCGCGTTGGAGAGGCCTGGAGCCACAGCTGCACCGCCGCCAGGCAGGAGCGCCGCCACCCAGCACGCCCTCCGCTGCGCCGCTGGGCCCCGCCCAGCCCAGCGCCATCTCGCGCCGCGCCGTCCCGCGCCGGACGCCCATCGCGAGGAGAGGGGCAAGATCCCCACCGCCACCAACGCCGGCCGGTCTTTGCCCAGCGGCGCTGTGCGGTGGCGGCGGGGGGAGAGAGGGCGACGAGGGAGTACGAGGGGCGGCGGCTAGGGTTTCCCCCGAGGACGCTCGCGGGAGCAGCTCGGGGGTCGGGGCCTTGTTGTTGGAGGGGCTTGTCTAAAAAAACATATTCACAGCTTGACAATGATGGATCATTTATATCAGTTTTCATAGCTCACCATCCCAATAAGACTTGGGTAACGCAAACAGCCTACGACCGGCTGTACTGATGTATTGATATTACATTAAGTTTTATGGCTCAATGGTTGGTACCTCTCGAGAGCAAGCTTGTTTCTTTTTTGGTGTACTCGCATCATCAATGAGAAGCATTGGAGAATTAATCTCTGCAAACAAGGTACCATCGCTGAAATCTTGATTTTGAACACTATTGACCGATTCCACGGCTGCAAACAAATATTAAGCAAAAAACATCAAAGAGATTAACATAAAATTAGGTAATGACAATATATTCTTGCTTTTGTGGATTGCGTCTTCTCACCTGATAGTGTTGGTACAAAATTTGCAATTATAGGCTCTCCTAAAGGCGATCTCTCACTATTTCCCTCCATTTCAGTTCAAGATGCAGCAACAAAATAGCAGAGAACAAACTTAGTATTACTAGTCGACGAGCTTCAATCTATCCAGCATGTGCACAACAAAAATTGAGAAAATCAGCCCCAGTTCCATGATTGCAATGTTAATGTTGCAAATTAAAAAGATACCCAGAAAGAGAGTCTTCTTTTCTACATACAAAAGGTAAAAAACTTGCGATTGTTCTTTTTACAATTGTAGTGTCATAAAAGCCGAATGAGTATGACCAAAAAGCTAATACTATTGTTTCACTAAACCAAAACTATCATGATTTTAGTTTCAATGACATTATTGGACAAATAGATAGTGAACTCTCAGAAATCAGTAAAGTGGCACCTATTGCAAGTCAAACGAATTTCAGTCCTGTGCGTACAAGCACTTCACATGCAGGTAATTTAATAGGTAGATGAGATTAGTTTGTTCCCGTGTACAATATTCGAGAAGAGGATGAAATTTCAATATACAGAACTGCTAAAAAATCTAGTATAAGCATAGGAAGCTTTTGCAGTGATTAATATTTCTGTTCATGTGTTTTCAGATATATTATCACAATATTGTTTTGAAGAAGAAAGTGCTCCCCACTCCGATCTCTTGCTACAGAGAAAGAAATAAACATCTAAAGAACTCAAAAAGTGTTTCAGTCTAATACTATATTAAGTCTAGAGTAACCCCTGGACTGGCAAAGCTGAGAAGGTATCGGATACAGTGCCAAACGAAAGCAGGAGAGCCGAGTAGGCCAACACTATAACCAGTACGAAACCAAAACTTAGAAAAAAAATCCATCGCTTCAGCTTGGAAAGGAGCCTAGCATCAATCCACCGAACTTGCCATCAGCGAGTAGCAATATACAGTACCACAACTACTAATCAACATGCCACTGCTCGATCCTGGGACGTATAGACCAGGAATAGAGAAATCACGGAGATAGCAAGTTCAATTTACAATCATAACTGTAAATAGTGTTCATAAAATAGGAATCCAACGAACATTAAGCATTACCCGAGAACGAATCCCTCACTGCCGGGGTCGAGGAAGAAGACCTGGCACGTGCAGCCGTCAGGCTGCGTCCTCTCGGGCACGCCCGTGCTATGGTTCTTCCGGCTGGCCACAAACCCGCCGTAGTCCGGCGCAATGAAGGCGAGGTGGTGCCCCGGGGGAGTGGACCTTGATAGCTGCTGCTGGGACGGCGGCTGCTGTGTTGATGTGGAGAGCAACATCGGGGGTGCCCGGGAGGCGGATCCAGATAGTTGTGAGCGGGAATACCGGGAACGGGCTGCGCAAGTCGACGGCGTCCCGCCGGATCTGGACCGCCGCCACAGTGTGCAAGAGAAAAGGTGCTGGGGGAGAGGGGTGACACGTCTGCAAAAATCAATCAGAACTAGTAGTGTGACCCGCGCATTTGCGCGGCTAGATTTGCAATATTTAGTTGCTATCAAGTTGACTTAGCCATGATCATTATACTTCTACTACATTTGGATGTATCTACCTTTTCACTTATAACTTGTGTGAACCAAATTTCTTTCCTGTAATGAATCTAAACATTTGTACCTCGTACTCCCATCTCATCCTACACATCCCTTGTACTACGCACCTTATTTGTGGTTGTATTACCTTGAAGGCATCCACAAATTTGTACATGGCATGCCTTCAAATACTTCATTGCACTAGTAGAAAAAGGGTCTTCTGCCCCGGTTGGTAAGGGCCTTTTGTCCCGGTTTTTGAACCGGGACTAAAGGGTCGTTACTAATGCCCTGGCCCTTTAGTCCCGGTTCAAACAGGAACCGGGACAGATGGGCCTCCACGTGGCCGGTGCGCCGAGCTCAGGCAGGAGGGCCTTTGGTCCCGGTTGGTGGCATCAATCGGGACCAATAGGCATCCACGCGTCAGCATTTCAGGGGCTGAGGTTTTGTTTTTTTGCCTTTGGTCCTGGTTGGTGGCACCAACCGGGACCAATAGGCATCCACGCGTCAGCATTTCAGGGGCTGAGGTTTTTGTTTTTTTTTGAAGGAGGGGGGGGGGTTGGGGGTTTTGGGAGGTTAATTTAGGTGTTTCATATATTGTGTTAGCTAGCTAATTAATAGAGAGAAGTGTCCTCTTTTATGTCCATGCTTGGTCGACGTTACGTACTATATACGTATAAAGAGGACTAGACACGCTAGCTAGCTAGTAAGCAAACGAATGAAACAGTAGATCGTCATGAACATATATGCATATAGAGAGAAGTGATATCGACCACCTCTCCTTCTCCGAGAGATTGGTCGAATAACAAGTTCTCATATATCTATCCGACACTACCGGCTACATATATACAATAATTATCTCTTACAATATAATCTCCTAATTATATACGAACACATGATCCACATAGTATTCTCCGTCTTCAGCGATCACATGGTCAAGGAAGAATGCTGCCAATTCCTCTTGAATTGCTCGCATACGATGTGGTGCTAGGAGTTCATCCCGCATCCGAAAGATCTAATTTGAAGAGGGGGGTCAATACATACATATATATATATATAAATAAATGAAACTCAACACAAATGATGGTAATAAAATAAAATTGTGAATATTATTGCTTACACACTTCATATTGTTCGTCAGAGTACCCTCGTTCACAGGTCATGTGGCAGATGGACTCGCAAACGTAGTATCCACAGAAATCATTCCCTTGTTCCTGCCACAACCACTTTACAAGAAATAGAGGTCAATCAAACTGATAAGCAAGCATGCCAAATGGTATTGATGAAACTAGCGCTTGAATCACTAGGAGATGAGCGGAACATGTTACTATAGTACTTACTTTCGGGTGTCTAAATTGCAGCTTCTTCGGCAGCCCCGGAGCTTTTTTGGTGAATTTTGTCCAAACCCTGCCAGACAAAGAAAACAATTACTTGATATCAGGAAATGAACAAAGTTGCTGATATGGTGGATAATGATCGATTTAACTTACTTCTCGAGCATTTGAGTCATGTCCGCATTGTCCCGGGGATCTTTTCGTCTCGAGTCTAAGACGGTTACTAGTCCCTGCTCAAGCTTAATCTCTAGGAGAATATATATATAGTGGAACCTGTGCACGCATGCATAACTCATCAATTACATTACTATAACCTGGACTAATAAGGGAAACCGAATATGCACAAGACAGTAACACTCACTTAAAGTTGTAAGGAAAGAGTATTATATCTTTGTTTTCATTTATTTCCAACGATCGTAGCAAGTTGGCCTCGGTATCTTTGGCACGATATTTAACCTCAGTTGCATCTATGAGATTTGTGTTAATGAACCCAATATCACCGATTTGTCTTTTCTTCAATTCGGCGATCTTCAATCTACATAATATAGTGAGGATAATTATAAATACATGTAATGAAAGAATTTACCTATATAGAGAGACTTAATGACAGAAGTAGTACTACTTATAGACAGTAGCAAGTGACCGTTGCTTTATCGAGGGCCTTTTGATTGAAAAACTGGAAGAACTCCTCAAATGGAACATTCAACAGTTCAATTCCAACGAGGTCATGCTCCTCTCTAACTCTCAGCGTCAAAGTATTCCTCCCCCCAGACTCTCTCAAGGTTTTCATGTACCAATCATGGAATCTTCGCATCATCGTTGTTAGAGATCTTTCATCTTTGACGAGAGGCTTCCCGTACTCGTATTTGTGTTCCTCCACCTCTAAGAACTCATAATGTACATCGTCGGGCAGGTAATCTCCAAGATTGCTATAACCGGGCACCATCCTCGGATCATTAGTAGGCACCTTGAGCGGGGGGCACGATTGGTTCGCTTGTTTGCCGAGCTGGGCAATGTTTTTCCCAGCTCGTCGTTCTTTTAACCTTTGATCACTGACAGTACTTCCTGACTGCTCCGCTTCGACAAATTACTTTTCAATAATGTGCTCATAGTTGCCTTTCGGCGGAGACTTTGCTGGTTTTTTCAGGGCAGCCAGAGTGCGCTTCGCTTTCACCGGATCTACCTTCTCCTCCGGAGGTGGATGTTTCTTTGCTTTCACCCCTTCAAAGAAGTTCCTCACTTCGGCTCGCGCGATGTCGGCGTTCTCCTCCGGGGTCTTCTCGATGGTAACTTCTCTGGAGTCTTCAGAGAAGGACCGAATCTGTATTGCCTCCCGCCTCTGGCTGTACTGCTAGATGCCGGCAGAGCAGACAGAGCGGCTGGGACTGTCTTCTTTCCTTGCTTACGAGGCGGAGGAGAAGGACTACAACGCGCCGGAGCAGCCGGAGTGGCGGCGGGTCTATTCCGCCCTTGCTGACGAGGCGGAGAAGGAGGAGGCTAGCTGCCCGGGCGTGCCGGCGCAGGCGGAGAAGGAGGCGGAGTGCCGCCACGCGCCGGAGAAGGAGGCCGAGTGCCCTGATCGTCACTCGCTGGAGAAGGAGGCGGTGGAGGAGGCGGAGTGCCCTGACTCGCCGGAGGAGGAGGAGGAGGCAGAGGCGTCCAGTTCGGAAGGTTGATGAGCTCCTGATACGTCTCCAAAGTATCTATAATTTTTGATTGCTCCATGCTATATTATCTACTGTTTTGGACTATATTGGGCTTTATTTTCCACTTTTATATTCTTTTTGGGACTAACCTATTAACCGGAGGCCCAGCCCAGAATTGCTTTTTTTTGCCTATTTCAGTGTTTCGGATAAACGGAATATCAAACGGAGTCCAAACGGAATAAAATCTTCGGGAACGTGATTTTCTCACCGAACGTGATCCAGGAGACTTGTACCCTGCTCCAAGGAACAAAAGAGGCGGTCACGAGGATGGGGGGCGCCCCCCTAGGGCGTGCCCCCCTACCTCGTGGGCCCCTCGTTGCTCCTCCGGCGTACTTCTTCCTCCTATATATACACACGTACCCCCAAACGATCAGAACAGGAGCCAAAAACCTAATTCCACCGCCGCAACTTTCTGTATCCACAAGATCCCATCTTGGGGCCTGTCCCGGAGCTCCGCCGGAAGAGGGCCGTCATCACGGAGGGCTTCTACATCATCATAGCCTCTCAGATGAAGTGTGAGTAGTTTACCTCAGACCTTCGGGTCCATAGTTAGTAGCTAGATGGCTTCTTCTCTCTCTTTGAATCTCAATACAAAGTTCTCCCCTCTCTCGTGGAGATCTATTCGATGTAATCTTCTTTTTGCGGTGTGTTTGTTGAGACCGATGAATTGTGGGTTTATGATCAAGTCTATCTATGAATAATATTTGAATCTTCTCTGAATTCTTTTATGTATGATTGGTTATCTTTGCAAGTCTCTTCGAATTATCCATTTGGTTTGGCCAACTAGATTGGTAGTTCTTGCCATGGGAGAAGTGCTTAGCTTTGGGTTCGATCTTGCAGTGTCCTTACCCAGTGACAGAAGGGGCAGCAAGGCACGCATTGTATCGCTGCCACCAAGGATAACAAGATGGGGTTTATTTCATATTGCATGAATTTATCTCTCTACATCATGTCATCTTGCTTAAGGCGTTACTCTGTTTTTAACTTAATACTCTAGATGCATGCTGGATAGCGGTCGATGAGTGGAGTAATAGTAGTAGATGCAGAATCGTTTCGATCTACTTGTCACGGACGTGATGCCTATATACAATATCATACCTAGATATTCTCATAACTATGCTCAATTCTGTCAATTGCTCAACAGTAATTTGTTCACCCACCGTAGAATACTTATGCTCTTGAGAGAAGCCACTAGTGAAACCTATGTCCCCCGGGTCTATTCTCATCATATCAATCTCCATTACTTTAATCTTGCTTTGTTTTTACTTTGCCTTTACTTTTTACTTTGCATCTTTATGCCAAAAATATTATATCTATCAGATCTCATTCTCGTAAGTGACCTGAAGGGCTTGACAACCCCTAATCACGTTGGTTGCGAGTAGCTATCGCTTTGTGCAGGTACGAGGGACTTGAGCGTGGGCTCCTACTGGATTCATACCTTGATTCTCAAAAACTGAGGGAAATACTTACGCTACTCTGCTGCATCATCCCTTCCTCTTCGGGGAAAACCAATGCAAGCTCAAGACGTAGTAAGAAGGATTTCTGGCGCCGTTGCCAGGGAGTCTACGCAAAAAGTCAACATACCAAGTACCCATCACAATCCCTATCTCTCGCATTACATTATTTGCCATTTGCCTCTCGTTTTCCTCTCCCCCCAATTCACCCTTGCCGTTTTATTCGCCCTCTCTCTCTATCCTCCCTCTCTATTTGCCTCTTTTTGCCTGCTTGCCTTTTGTTTGCTCGTATGGTTGGAATAATTGTTTATTTATTACTAAACAGAGAACTTAAGATCTATGGATCCTCATCCGCTTGCCAATATTTTTAAGGGATCCAATTATGATGAACCAATTCCTAGTGATTTGGATGCACTAGATTATCTTTATAAGCTTTTGCCTGAAATCCGTAAATCTGAAAATCGTAATGAAGTGCTTTATGAAGTGACTCATGATAGATCTTTGAATAAAAAGCATGATTGCAATGATTTAACTATAAACTCTCTTGATGTCAATTGTGCTAATAATATGCAAAACCCTAAGCTTGGGGATGCTAGTTTTGCTATGTCCTCTACTTGTTGCAATGATCATGATTGGGGTGATTCTTCTTTTGATATTGAAAATTTATTTAATCCCCATGATGAATATGAGATTGATAATAGTTTTTGCAATATTACTAAAAGTGGGTTTGGAAGAGTATCAACTTTAGATCCCACAAATTTGGAGAATGGTCAATCTTATGAAATTTTTGATAAAAGTGGGTCTGGAAAGGTCATGACTTTAGTTAATGTTAATCCCACTATTTTGAAAGAGTGTCAACTTTGCATGCATGTGGATCGTGTTGAAAATATTTTATGTGATAGCTATTTTGTTGAATTGGCTTATGATCCTACATATAATTATTACGAGAGAGGAAAATATGGTGGTAGAAATTTTCATGTTACTAATTTACCTCTCGTTATGTTGAGATTGCTATTATTTCTTTCCGCTTCCTTGCATATGCTAGTTTTTGCTTGCTATGATAATTTGTTTGCCTTTAATATGCCTATGCATAGGAAGTATGTTAGACTTAGATGTGTTTGTCACATGCTTTATGATGCTCCTTTTGTGCTTCAATTCATGTCTTTCTTGTGAGCATCATTAAAATTACCAATGCCTAGCTATAAGGCTTTAAAGAAAAGCGCTTGCTGGGAGACAATCCAATATTTTTCCTTGCTGTTATTAAATAAATAAATTATTTAGCCTCTGTTCTGGTTGTGTTTTTTGTGTTTAATTAGTGTTTGTGCCAAGTAGAACCGTTGGGAAGACTTGGGGAAAGTCTTGTTGAACTTGCTGTAAAAAAAACAGAAACTTTAGCGCTCACGAGAACTGCTGTCATTTTTATTTGAAGAGCTCTATTTAGTTAATTCTTTTTGAAGATGATTAATAGATAAATTCCTCACATCCAGCAATTTATTTTAGAATTTTTGGGGTTCCATATCTTGCGCTAGCTACAAGTTACTACAGACTGTTCTGTTTTTGACAGATTCTGTTTTTCGTGTGTTGTTTGCTTATTTTGATGAATCTATGGCTAGTAAAATAGTTTATAATCCATAGAGAAGTTGTAATACAGTAGGTTTAACACCAATATAAATAAATAATGATTTAATTACAGTACCTTGAAGTGGTCTTTTGTTTTCTTTCGCTAACAGAGCTCACGAGTTTTCTATTTTGAGTTTTGTGTTGTGAAATTTTCAAGTTTTGGGTGAATTCTTTTGATGGATCATGGAACAAGGAGTGGCAAGAGCCTAATCTTGGGGATGCCCATGGCACCCCCAAGATAATCCAAGGACACCAAGAAGTCAAAGCTTGGGGATGCCCCGGAAGGCATCCCCTCTTTCGTCCACTTCCATCGGTAATTTATTTGGAACTATATTTTTATTCACCAACATGATATGTGTTTTGCTTGGAGCGTCTTGTATTATTTGTGTCTTTGTGTCTTAGTATGACACAATCATACTTGCTGTACACACCTTTTGAGAGAGCCATACATGAATTAAAATTTGATAGAATACTCTATGTGCTTCACTTATATCTTTTGAGCTAAGTAGTTTTGCTCTATGTGCTTCACTTATATCTTTTGAGCATTATAATTTTGCTCTATGTGCTTCACATAGATCTTTTAGAGCACGGTGGTGGATTCGTTTTAAAGAAACTATTGATCTCTCATGCTTCACTTAAATTATTTTGAGAGTCTCTTAATAGCATTGTAATTTGCTTAATAATAATATGCTTGGTATTCAAGATTTGTGAAACTTTCTTTTGAGTGTGTTGAATACTAAGAAAAGATTGAAACATGATAATTGTTTTGAGATATGGAGGTGATGATATTAAAGTCATCCTAGTTGAGTAGTTGTGAATTTAAAGAATACTTGTGTTAAGGTTTGTGATTCCCGTAGCATGCACGTATGGTGAACCGTTATGTGATGAAGTCGGAGCATGATTTATTTATTGATTGTCTTCCTTATGAGTGGCGGTCCGGGACGAGCGATGGTCTTTTCCTACCAATCTATCCCCCTAGGAGCATGCGCGTAATACTTTGCTTTGATAACTTCTAGATTTTTGCAATAAGTATATGAGTTCCTTATGACTAATGTTGAGTCCATGGATTATACGCACTCTCACCCTTCCACCTTTGCTAGCCTCTCTAATACCGCACACCTTTCGCCGGTATCATACACCTACCATATACCTTCCTCAAAACAGCCACCATACCTACCTATTATGGCATTTCCATAGCCATTCCGAGATATATTGCCATGCAACTTTCCACCGTTCCGTTCACGACACACTCCATCATTGTCATATTGCATATCCCAGTACATCGCCGGATGCATTCACATAGAGTCATATTTTGTTCTAAGTATCGAGTTGTAATTGTTGAGTTATAAGAAAAATAAAAGTGTGATGATCATTAGAGCATTGTCCTAGTGAGGAAAGAATGATGGAGACTATGATTCCCCCATAAGTCGGGATGAGACTCCGGACGAAAAATAAATAAAAAAAGAGGCCAAAGAAGCCCAAATAAAAAGAGGCCATAAAAAAAGAGAAAAGGCCCAAATATATATATATATATATATATAAATGATGAGAGAAAAACAGAGAAGGGACAATGTTACTATCCTTTTACCACACTTGTGCTTCAAAGTAGCACCATGATCTTCATAGTAGAGAGTCTCTCATGTTATCACTTTCATATACTAGTGGGAATTTTTCATTATAGAACTTGGCTTGTATATTACAATGATGGGCTTCCTCAAAAAATTGCCCTGGATCTTGATGAGCAAGCAAGTTGGATGCACACCCACTTAGTTTCTTTTTGAGCTTTCATATACTTATAGCTCTAGTGCATCCGTTGCATGGCAATCCCTACTCACTCACATTGATATCTATTGATGGGCATCTCCATAGCCTGTTGATACGCCTAGTTGATGTGAGACCATCTTCTACTTTTTGTCTTCTCCACAACCACCATTCTATTCCACCTATAGTGCTATATCCATGGCTCACGCTCATGTATTGCGTGAAGATTGAAAAAGTTTTGAAAAAGTTAGAGTATGAAACAATTGCTTGGATTGTCATCGGGGTTGTGCATGATTTATATACTTTGTGTGATGAAGATGGAGCATAGCCAGACTATATGATTTTGTAGGGATAACTTTCTTTGGCCATGTTATTTTGAGAAGACATAATCGCTTTATTAGTATGCTTGAAGTATTATTATTTTTTATGTCAATATAAACCTTTGTATTGAATCTTTCTAAACTGAATATTCATACCACAATTAAGAAGATTTGCATTGAAATTATGCCGAGTAGCACTCCGCATCAAAAATTCTCTTTTTATCATTTACCTACTCGAGGAGGAGAAGGAATTAAGCTTGGGGATGCCTGATACGTCTCCACCGTATCTATAATTTTTGATTGCTCCATGCTATATTATCTACTGTTTTGGACTATATTGGGCTTTATTTTCCACTTTTATATTATTTTTTGGACTAACCTATTAACCGGAGGCCCAGCCCAGAATTGTTGTTTTTTTTGGCTATTTTAGGGTTTCGGATAAACGGAATATCAAACGGAGTCCAAACGGAATAAAATCTTCGGGAACGTGATTTTCTCACTGAATGTGATCTAGGAGACTTGGACCCTGCTCCAAGGAACAAAAGAGGCGGTCACAAGGGTGGGGGGCGCCCCCCTAGGGTGCGCCCCCTGCCTCGTGGGCCCCTCGTTGCTCCTCCGGCGTACTTCTTCCTCCTATATATACACACGTACCCCCAAACGATCAGAACAGGAGCCAAAAACCTAATTCCACCGCCGCAACTTTCTGTATCCACGAGATCGCATCTTGGGGCCTGTTCCGGAGCTCCGCCGGAAGAGGGCCGTCATCACGGAGGGCTTCTACATCATCATAGCCTCTCAGATGAAGTGTGAGTACTTTACCTCAGACCTTCGGGTCCATAATTAGTAGCTAGATGGCTTCTTCTCTCTCTTTGAATCTCAATACAAAGTTCTCCCCTCTCTCGTGGAGATCTATTCGATGTAATCTTCTTTTTGCGATGTGTTTGTTGAGACCGATGAATTGTGGGTTTATGATCAAGTCTATCTATGAATAATATTTGAATCTTCTCTGAATTCTTTTATGTATGATTGGTTATCTTTGCAAGTCTCTTAGAATTATCCGTTTGGTTTGGCCAACTAGATTGGTAGTTCTTGCCATGGGAGAAGTGCTTAGCTTTGGGTTCGATCTTACGGTGTCCTTACCCAGTGACAGAAGGGGCAGCAAGGCACGTATTGTATCGTTGCCATCGAGGATAACAAGATGGGGTTTATTTCATATTGCATGAATTTATCTCTCTACATCATGTCATCTTGCTTAAGGCGTTACTCTGTTTTTAACTTAATACTCTAGATGCATGCTGGATGGCGGTCGATGAGTGGAGTAATAGTAGTAGATGCAGAATCGTTTCGATCTACTTGTCACGGACGTGATGCCTATATACTCTCGTAAGTGACCGTGAAGGGCTTGACAACCCCTAATTGCGTTGGTTGCGAGTAGCTATCGCTTTGTGCAGGTACGAGGGACTTGAGCGTGGGCTC
Organism: Triticum urartu; assembly: GCF_003073215.2. Taxonomy (NCBI): domain Eukaryota; kingdom Viridiplantae; phylum Streptophyta; class Magnoliopsida; order Poales; family Poaceae; genus Triticum; species Triticum urartu. Next base: position 52,907,306 of record NC_053028.1, on the reverse strand, counting down.
CTACTGGATTGATACCTTGGTTCTCAAAAACTGAGGGAAATACTTACGCTACTCTGCTGCATCATCCCTTCCTCTTCGGGGAAAACCAACGCAAGCTCAAGACATAGTAGCTCCTTCCGCCATAGGCATGGAGTCTTCCCTCCGTTATTTCATCCACCATCACCCTAGCATATCCTTCTGGAATCAGCCGGCAGTGAAAAGTTGCGCCGGGTTCAGTAGGAAAAACAGAGCCAACATCACCTTCACCTTCTAATTCATCCATTGCATGCGTCATAAGGTGGCAATTTTGAGACTCCGTGATAGCATCCACGGGATAGCTGGCAGGAGCCGTCAAGACATGCTCCGGCTGAAGTAGCTCGGTGGAAGCCATGCTGCTTATTCGCTGAGCTGGCGGGGTAGCTTCGGGGGATGCTTCGGTAGTTCGTTTGCTGCGATTTGCTTCTCGTTCCTCTATCGCTTGTACCCTTGCATGTAGCGCCAGCATTTGGGTCTTCTGCACTTTTTTCCTCCTCTCCTGGCATTTGTAACCGCCTGCGTCCGAAAAACCAGCCTTCCACGAAACGGAGCCTGGCATGCCTCGTGTCCGTCCAGGGTGCTTAGGATTCCCGAGGGCCATTGTGAGCTCGTCTTTCTCTCTGTCTGGAACGAACGTCCCTTGCTGCGCTGCATCGATATAGTGCTTTAGCTTCTTGACTAGTTTGTTCATTTTCTCGTCCGTCCAAACGCATTTCCCTGATACAGGGTCCACGGTTCCGCCAGCCCCGAAGAACCAAGTCCGGTAACGGTCTGGCCAGTTCATTGTCTCTGGTTTGATCCCTTTATCAAGCAGATCATTCTCAGCCTTGGCCCACTTAGGAGGACCTTTATACTGCTTCGGAGGCATGCCGTCTTTTTTGTGCAAACTTTGCAGGTCCTCCCGTGCCTCAGGTGTATATTTTGTCTTCCCATACATGCCCAAGAAGCCTAGCAGGTTCACGCAAAGGTTCTTCGTCACGTGCATCACGTCGATTGAAGAGCAGACCTCTAGGTCTTTCCAGTAGGGTAGGTCCCAAAATATAGATTTCTTCTTCCACATGCGTGTGTGTCCCTCAGCGTCATTCGGAACAGCTAGTCCGCCGGGACCCTTTCCAAAGATTACGTGTAAATCATTGACCATAGCAAGTACATGATCACCGGTACGCATGGCGAGCTTCTTCCGGTGATCTGCGTCGCCTTTGAAATGCTTGCCTTTCTTTCGACATTGATGGTTGGTCGAAAGAAATCGATGATGGCCCAGGTACACATTCTTCGTGCATTTGTCTAGGTATATACTTTCAGTTTCTTCTAAACAGTGCGTGCATGCGTGGTATCCCTTGTTTGTCTGTCCTGAAAAGTTACTGAGAGCGGGTCAATCATTGATGGTTACAAACAGCAACGCGTGCAGGTTAAATTCCTCCTGTTTCTGCTCATCCGACGTACGAACACCATTTCCAGTCCACAGTTGTAAAAGTTCTGCAACTAATGGCCTTAGGAACACATCAATGTCGTTGCCAGGTTGCTTAGGGCCTTGGAAGAGAATTGGCATCATAATGAACTTCCGCTTCATGCACATCCAAGGAGGAAGGTTATACATACATAGAGTAACGGGCCAGGTGCTGTGATTGTTGCTCTGCTCCCCGAAAGGATTAATGCCATCCGCACTTAAACCAAACCATACGTTCCTTGGGTCACTTGTAAAATCAGGCCAGTACTTTCTCTCGATTTTTCTCCACTGCGACCCATCAGCGGGTGCTCTCAACTTCCTGTCTTTCTTACGGTCCTCACTGTGCCATCGCATCAACTTGGCATGCTCTTCGTTTCTGAACAGACGTTTCAACCGTGGTATTATAGGAGCATACCACATCACCTTCGCAGGAACCCTCTTCCTGGGGTGCTCGCCGTCAACATCACCAGGGTCATCTCGTCTGATCTTATACCGCAATGCACCGCATACCGGGCATGCGTTCAGATCCTTGTACGCACCATGGTAGAGGATGCAGTCATTAGGGCATGCATGTATCTTCTGCACCTCCAATCCTAGAGGGCATACGACCTTCTTTGCTGCGTATGTACTATCGGGCAATTCTTTATCCTTTGGAAGCTTCTTTTTCAATATTTTCAGTAGCTTCTCAAATCCTTTGTCAGGCACAACATTCTCTGCCTTCCACTGTAGCAATTCCAGTACGGTACCGAGCTTTGTGTTGCCATCTTCGCAATTGGGGTACAACCCTTTTTTGTGATCCTCTAACATGCGATCGAACTTCAGCTTCTCCTTTTGACTAATGCATTGCGTCCTTGCATCAACAATGACCCGGCGGAGATCATCATCATCGGGCACATCGTCTGGTTCCTCTTGATCTTCAGCAGCTTCACCCGTTGCAGCATCATTGGGCACATCGTCTGGTTCCTCTTGATCTTCACCAGCTCCCCCCGTTGCAGCATCACCGTATTCAGGGGGCACATAGTTGTCATCGTAGTCTTCTTCTTCGCCGTCTTCCATCATAACCCCTATTTCTCCGTGCCTCGTCCAAACATTATAGTGTGGCATGAAACCCTTGTAAAGCAGGTGGGAGTGAAGGATTTTCCGGTTAGAGTAAGACCTCGTATTCCCACATTCAGTGCATGGACAACACATAAAACCATTCTGCTTGTTTGCCTCAGCCACTTCGAGAAAATCATGCACGCCCTTAATGCACTCGGAGGTGTGTCTGCCACCGTACATCCATTGCCGGTTCATATACGTGCATTATATATAATTAAGTGTCTCAAAAACCATTATAGAACATCATGAATAGATAATTAAGTGACCAAATTAATAGAAGTTCATCATCACATTAAAACCAAAGTACATACATAGTTCTCATCTAACAACATATAGCTCTCCAGAGCATCTAATTAATTAAACCATACATTGAAACTATGTAAAACATTTCAATGCGAAAACAAATGCGATCATAATCGCAACCAAGGTAACAATTGATCCAACGGCATAATGATACCAAGCCTCGGTATGAATGGCATTTTCTAATCTTTCTCATCTTCAACCGCATTGCATCCATCTTGATCTTGTGATCATCAACGACATTCTCAACATGCAACTCCAATATCATCTTCTCCTCCTCAATTTTTTTATTTTGTCCTTCAAGTAATTGTTTTCTTCTTTAACTAAATTTAACCTCTCGACAATAGGGTCGGTTGGAATTTCCGGTTCAACTACCTCCTAGATAAATAAAATCTATGTCACGTTGGTCGGCATAATTGTCATAAACAATAAATGAACCAAATAGTTATAAAAAGATAATATATACCACATCCGAATCATAGCCAGGACGAGAGCCGACGGGGGCGGATACCAAAACCATCGCACTATATAATAATAAGCAATAATAAAAGTAAGAAAATTAGACAAGTATCTATCTAGCTAAAGTAAGAATTTTTTCTTTCAGAAAGAAGATAAGAACAAGAGGCTCACCACGGTGGTGCCGGCGACGAGATCGGTGCCGGCGATCCACGGCGGTGAAGACGGGAGTGGGACGTGACGGGCCGCTAAACCTAGACAAATCTCGAGGAAAATGGAGCTTTGAGGTCGAGCTTCGAGAGGAGAAAGCTTAACTAGTGTGGCTCGGGCATTTCATCGAACACCTCATGTGCATAGGAGGTGAGCTAGAGCACCACAAACCTCTCCCCTCGCCGGCCAGAAAAAACAGAGCAGTGTGGAGTGCTCTGCTCGCCGGCGAGGGGGTATATATAGGCACCTCATTGGTCCCGGTTCGTGGCATGAACCGGTACCAAAGGGAAGCCTGTGGTCCCGGTTCAAGCCACCAACCGGGACCAATGGTGGTGGTCTAGGAGCGAGGCCCATTGGTCCCGGTTCGTCCCACCAACCGGGACCAAAGGGGCATGATGAACCGGGACCAATGCCCCCACGAGGCCCGGCAGGCCCCTGGCCTCACGAACCGGGACAGATGGCCCCATGGGTCCCGGTTCTGGACTGAACCGGGACTAATGGGCCACCTTGGCCTGGACCAAAGCCATGTTTTCTACTAGTGTTGGTAGTTGATCTTACTCTCATTTTCTATGTTCATTAGCCATTGATTTAAATCTAATTTTTGTAGTTACTCACTCTCCCCCCTCCCCCCTCTCTCTTTCTCTCTCTGTGTTTCTTGCCATATCTTGCATTCATGTATATCTCTTCATCATGGTTAGTAAGTATCTTTGATAATTTTTTTCATGAATTTTTTGTTCGAACACTATCCCTCACTCATTATCTCTTTGTGAATCTAATCACTCTACCACTATTATCATAGCTTGCCCTCTCTTACTGCTTCTCTCTATTGTTGTAACTTGTAATTCCTGGTTCAGCTAAAGCAACATTTTTTGAAGCACTGACCGTAGACCAATTTTTCTACGGTATTTTTGGCATAACTGAAGCAACTTATAATTTCTGGTTCAACCGAAACAACATTTTTTTGAAGCACTGACTGTGGGACAATTTTTCTACCGTATTTCTAGCATAACCGAAGCAACTTAATATGTACTGGACATGGCATGTCGCCTCCATGTCTATTGTCATGGAAACAACATCGTTGTTCTTCCCATAAGATGTGTTGCTCACACACGTTACACAATGACACTGGGATGCTCTCTTAATATTTTTCTCTTCCATGTCTTCATGAGCTCAACATGTTTTTCATAAATGCAAGTATTTTCAAAATATTTAAGGTTGTCATACATCAATGGCGACCCTCAATTCAAGGATACCTCAACTCATCTTCGTCCAACTGATCTAAACTTATTTTCCTATAGCGATGAATTCATGCATGTTTATGTATTTGTCTGCGAACAATTCATGCATGTTTATACTGCTACAAATGTTGGTTGACAATAGTCATTAATTAGTACGGACTGATGTCATACAATTTTTTAAAGATATATTCGACATGTTGTTCTAGAATTAATTTACATGCAAATAAGAAAATAATTTTTTGTATTATATTGTGGATATTTACCATACATATACATTTTACATTTTAATTATATATAGTGTACCCATCTAATTTCTGATTTAGCTTACCTGCAAAGTAATTGCATTTTTCATTATTGAAATCATTATTAATGCCATCGGTTGTAAAAAATTGCGCGGTTGTAATAATATTATTGAAATCTAATCATACTATCAACATGCTCTTATGTTTGGTAGGACCATGAAAATCACACACATTTGCCTAAGAAAATCACACACGTGTATTTTCCTTCCGAGTTGACTTAGATTTGGACACTAAGGAGACTCAAGTTCGACTAATGATTTTTGCATCGCAATTCCTGGGAACTTCTTCGCAATTTTTTTTTATAATACTTGAGAACTTTTTTTTGCCACAGTTCCTGGGAAGTTGAATAGGGACTTGGTCTCCTTTTTTTGTGCGTAAGGACCCGGTCTCCTTTGTTTTGCCTGAGGACTCGGTCTCCTGCCCACATACGCCAAGTCTTTATGTGACCCGGTCTGATTTGTTATTTTTTCTCTTCAGTGTTAACGTGATCTAGTTTGAGATGGGTGTATATCTGTTATACGTCTCTTTTGCTTTGCACCTTTCCATCATAACACGGGTACGTCAATTCTTAAAAAAAGACATGTACGTGACAACTTCCTATGTTCCAAAAAAGACATATATACAATATTTGTATGTAACGTTTAAATCTTTAATCTCAGCCCTTAATCTACAAAATTAATGGTCAAGATAATTTAATCTATGTGGACGAACGTAATAGCTTGTTTGACTCTTGTTTTAATTATATAATAGATAGATGTAATTTTCTGTTGGACTCAAATCTCTTAGAAACACTATTTCACTTTTGTTGTTGTGCATTAAAAATTAGGCACAAATTTAATCACTTGGAATTTGAGTTGCTAGCACTTGTGAACAATTTATTGTTTTTCTATTTCAATAAATTTATAACTACTTTTTGTGACATTATAAATTTATTAATCTTGCAAGTCAAAAAGACCCTAATTATTTGGCATTATGTATTTGTTCTGTACAAAGTAAATACTGATTAATATGACTGATATATCAGTGTAACGGACTTTATACTGTGCTACACACGGCTGTGTTTCTCATCATGTACTATCAATTAATTAACTATTAAGGTCCAGTCGCATCGGTTTAAAATAAAGGCACAAAAAGTTAGGAGAAGTCCGTGCTAAACCTTAGCCTCCCAGCTGAACTCTACTACCTTGGGTTGTTGGCCCATGATAATGTTGTATCGCTCCGGACTCCTTTATAAAATCTGTCCGGACTCTAGCTTGCAGGGCCGTCGACAAGGGTGGCCAAGGTGGGTGACCGCACATGGCCCCGTAAAATCTGGGGGCCCCAGATCGCACTAACCTAAAGCTAATTATATGGCACATCCTGCCTGATCTTAGCGCCCAGCAAAAAATTTCCCTTCTCTGCCCACGATTCCACAGTCTGCTTGATTATCTCCTGTGCATGCACAGGATTCCTTTTTCATCTCACGCAAGCAGTTTTTCCGGGAGCAACTGCCTAATTCATTCGCCATTTATTTCCAGATCTGTTGGCTTGCATGTAATTGCATGCATGAATATTAGGGAGGAGAGGAAATCATCAGGGAGGAAAGGAGATCCCTCCATCCGTGGGGACTTTTTTACTGCAGACTTCAAGTGGAAACAACTGCCTCCGTACTCCACCTTGTAAGCTGGGAGCTTTCGAAAGAGCAAAATGCACGCGTATTTAGGACCAAGGCGGCGCCTGTGGCGGTGATAGTGTGAACTATTAAGAAGGAAGCGTCTATCAAGGCTATGGCGGGCGTCAAACATTTGTGTAATTTTATGCCACGAGAGTAGACCTTTGCCCTTCTTCCGCTTTGGCAGAGCTGTGTTGTACTAAACCTTACTCTTCTCCTTATTCAATGAAAATGGCAAATCTTTTGCCTTTTAAAAAAAAGAGGAAACAACCCACTAGCAAATTATGGAATCAAAAAATAAACCAAATACACTTCCTATTTTACCCTACAAAAATATACACTTACTGTTTTGAAATTCCATAAAAAAGTTAATGCAACTAATAAAATAAAATAAAAGTATGCCATTTTTAATTTGGGGCAATATTTTATATTCATTGTTTGTATCACACAAATGTGCAACCTTAAGTACTCCAGTGCGATGTGATTCACGTGATTGGTTGCTCGGAAGTGCCTACAAGCGCGGATCTTCTATCATCTTGGATGGCATGGAAATTAGTCCGTCATTGGAAAAACCTTTTTTATTTCGCACCGAGGCCCCAAATTTTTGGAGACAGCCCTGCTAGCTTGGGTTAGCCGATGACAATGGTACTTTGTATTTTCTTTCCAAATCGATACAAAGTTGCATCAATTTTTTAATCTTGACCGGCAATTTCTATAGTTAGCGATAACTTATTTGTCTTCCAGCGTAAAGACGTGACAGTCCAATATGTTTGTACACATATGTTTATATGTTACGTAAAATTTTCTAAATCTCAACCGTTATTTTTCTGATCTAATGATGCAAATAATATTAGCGTATGTGGATAAGCGTGATGGCTTGTTTGTCTCTTGTTTTAATTATATAATAGATTGCCGGGACCTTTTTGCAAAATTTAGGTAACCGTGAGTACAGATCCCCCACTGCATAATCTGTACCATCGATCTATAATCCGACGGCCCAGGTTCCTTTTTTCTATTTTTGCACCTGTGGCCCTTCTTCTATTGTAGTCGCTCCAACCGCTAGCTGGCCATCGCGTGCACCAAGATATATGCGTGCCACCCTTCCGATGCATCGGGTTGGCGTGAGGTGCGTGGTTTGTTGGGTGGAGGCTTCCGTAGGCCTCAAAAGGCTCTGCGACGTGCCTCGGACACGCCCATCCGAGTAAATCACCACTTCACGTCCAACTCTTTTTTCTTCACAAATTGATCGACCCAGCATCCTTTCAAGATGACAAGATCGGCAAGCAGCATCACAGCAAGCTCGCAAAGTGCTGTGGTATCTCCTCTGCAACTTCTCAAATGTCGAATCAAATCATAGAAAGACTAACCAGATCTTTGCTTCTGGCCACTCGCTCAAACATTGAAGAGATGCCATAATCAAGGCGAAACAGAAATGTATCAATTCGGAGTTCATTGGGTTATAGTCCAACTCTTTTTTCTTTTACGTTCTCCACTGTCGACAAGCGAGACCCCTTGTGCACTAATATGCGCGCGCACACACACACAAGGTTTTGTTTCAGATATGCTAAATCTTGTGCCTTTTTTTGACGTTAAATCTTGTGTATAGCATACACAGAGGGAAAGGAAGAAGAGAAGAGGGGAGAAATTTACATGTTTGTTCCTTCAAGTCTCTGGCGCACAACGATTCCATCCCACAACTCAAGAAACACTATAATATGATACTTATAAACGTGAATACATAGCACTATACGGTACGCCTTATGGTCCCGTTGACAGTAGAGCTCCCTGCCGCCGTGTGGCGCGACATTTTTGCAGAAAGCCCCCTCCCTTTTGCGGAAAAACATGCGCTCCCCCAGTCCACGCGCCTTGCCACGTCTCCAGACCCATTTGTCATCCTCCCAAGCGGAGTAGTCAAATCGTCATAGCCTTATTCAGTACACCAGCCGCCTCCAGTCTATCACTCCAAGCCAGCCACACCTCCCACACCACCACTCCTCTCACCTCCGCTCTGTCTCTTCCTATCTCCCCCAAATCCCTCAGCCGAGCTTGCCCAAATCCCTATCCATTCTCACCCTCGCCAATCGATCTCCATCCGTCGCCGTCCAATCTCGAATCCGCAATGGAGATCACTCCTCCGTTGGCGGAACTCCTCGTTCAGGTGGCTGTCAGCGATGCAGAGAAGCTGTCCCGGCTGAGCGAGATATGATCATGGTTCCTTGACCTGGCGATGATCTACAAGGAGGCGGTCATCAACGTTGGTTGCCTTACAGACGAGGAGAAGGCCTGCATGCGCCCGAACCGCTCTCTTCCGGTGGAGTACTACTACCGGGCGATGATGGAGGCGGAGAGCGATGATCCGGTGCAGAGGTGCAGATGGCGCGGGTCATGGCACTAGGCAGGGCGCAGGCGCTGTCGCGTGTCATGCTGCTGGTCAGGACACATAAAAAACAGTTTGAGTTATTTGACACATAAAAAGAGTTATATTGTATTATTTGACACATTAAAATTGTTTGAATTTTGTTGTATTATTTAGCACATTTAAAAAATCAGATTGAATTTTGATGTATTATTTAACACATAAAAAGGGTTTAGGGTTTAAATAATGTTTTATTATTTATCGCATGAAAAAACTTTTATTTGAACTCTTTTGCATTATTTAACACATGACAATTTTCTTTAACATTGATACCTGCATTGTTTTACAGATGGAAGTAAAAATAAGTGCAAAATGGATTGGACAAGTTGGAAGAGCATGCAAGTCATGTTTAGACATGATGTTCTATGATGCAAGAGCCAAATTGTTCTATCTATATCATGTTTATACCTGATGTTCTATGATGCAAAATGAATTGTTAGGCATATTCATGAATATTATGACCGAGGCATTGACTGATAAATACCTGGGTTTGTCAGCAATTTTGGGTATTGGTAGAAGTGATTTCCTTCACTTCTTAATTGACAGTGGCCTAAAGAGAGTAAGTAGGTGAAAAGAGAAGTTGTTCCATGATGTACAGCTCAGTGCCGACATCTTGTAGTCATAGAATTGTTCCATGATGTACAACTCAGTGCATATTGTTTCCTACATATTGTTTCCATTGTCAATTAACGCATAAGCATCAACTATGTTTTCACTAAGAACACCATAAGGCTGCTCTCACGCGTCATCTCTTATAGTGGATACCCTCAAACATAGGAGGTCTCATGGAAGCAGCAAAACCACTCGGGGTAAATTGCCTATAATAAGGTTTTTGGATTGTTGGAAATATGAGCAATTTACCATATGATTTTATTAACAGAAATATTAGATAAAACATGAGTATTGTAGCAGAGATAAAACAAGTCATGCAATCCGACAGAGAAAAGGTAAATAGCATCTGCATGTATGAACTAGAACCAAACATATCCAAAGCAAACACTAGAGTAAGTTTGTGGCAGAACATCTAATAGAAAGAGTATGAGAACGTACGGAACAGGATCAGAAGCAGAAGCACCCGTCTTGGGGTCTTGTTCTCGCCAGCCATGTTGTTGAAGAGGTTGTCGACGTCGGGAAAGAAGTCATCGTTGGGGAAGTAGTCGTCGGAGTCCGACGAAGAAGTCAGTACTCGCGCGGAGCGCTCCCCAAAAGCCTTATCACCCTTCTCCCGTACAAGACTCAAAGAGGTGCGGTTTCAGAGGCCTACTGTCCCGACCTACAGTGCACACCACAAGCCGGGATGGGGAAGATCGTAGCGGTAGCACAGTGCTCAGGAGGATGGTGTTCTGATGTGCCTCTCTGGGGAGGAGCGACATCCCTTTTATTAGCATAGGAGAAGGAGGCGAATAGGCTGCGTCGGGAGCTGAAGGGAACGAGGGAGATGAAACGAATCGGCAGTAGCCGAAGGGTGCAGCGTTCGTATTCAAAGTCCATTACAGCAAAAACTTTCAGCTTCTGAGTGACCTTTCATATACCAATCATGCATGGCAAAAATGTAGACATGGGCTCGGCTCATTCCCGCGTCGAGGCGTGGCGGGCAGCGGAGGAGCGCGTGGATGTCCCTCTTGTTCTCATGCTCATACATGTGGGGAAACAACCTCCATTATAAGGAGGTCCAACTCCCACGAAACTAGTAATGTGGGACTAAACTTTAGTAATACCCCTTGCCTTGCACGAATGGGCTGAATGGACCTTTAGGATTTGTTAAGAATTTCTGAAATAGCTATTGGGTTGTCCCAAGATAGACTAAATTCCAACAATATATATATATATATATATATATATATATATATATATATATATATATACGCCTCATGCTAATTCTCTGTGAGCATTGTTCGATCCGTAGATGTGGCGATGAAGGTGACGACGGCGAACAGCGGTGGCGCCACTGCGACGGTGACCCCCATGGACTGCAAGGTGCTCCCAACCATCCCCGGTATATGCACCCCCAACAAGTGTGCATGAAGGACTGCCAGGGCAGCATCGGCGGCATCTCAGTGGGCGAGTATGTTTTCGACGGATGCCGGTGCACGTACTGCACTATCCCACCTAGTGGTGGTCGGAACTGAACGGAGAGAAGGCATATGCTGCTGCATGTTGGAATTTTTCTAGTAGGCCTTTGGCCCAAACCTCAACTAAAATTATGAAATTCTCTTGGCCCATTCATGCACATATATGAGTGGAGTGAGTGAGACTAAAGTTTAGTCCCACCATCGAAGTTGAGTGATAGTTGCACCTCTTTATAAGGTGAGCTCTTTTACCACTTGTATGAGCATGAGAAGAGGAGACCTACATGCGCGCTCCTCCTCCTCGCTTGCCTCGCCACGCCACGCCTTGTCACGATGCGTCGCGGGTTGCGAGATTGAGCCGAGCCGAGAACAGAGCTATGCACATTGTCTATATTTTTGCTGCTCGGGAAAATTAATGAGTGATTAATTAATAATTAACAGATGCGTTAATTACTGAACCGTTTCCGATTCTTCTGGATCGCGACTCGGACGTGGGGTTTACTCCCACGACCTACCCAGCCTGCACTATATAGCCAGGCATACGTCTACCCTAGCTGCCGCCGTATTGTATGGTTTCGCACCACCATTCTAGAACATTGCACTGCCACGCAAGTCTTCTCCATCCCTCCTTCCGGTGTGCACAACAAGAAGGGACAGGAGGCCTCCGGAACCCCACCTCTCGTGATCTTGTACGGGAGTGGGGCGATCAGGTTTTTGGGGAGAGCACTCGCGCGACTGCTGGCAGCGACGACTTCGCCAACGATGACTTCTTCCCCGACCTCGACAGCCTCATCCTCAACAACATTGGGCGACAACCTCAACGCCATCGGTGCTGCTCCCGCTGCACCATATGTGATTCTATCCTTCTTGTTCGAGAACCTGGTAGAATTCATGTTTCTAGTATGTGCCCTAAATGTGATATGTTCATCTACTATGCTAGTTCGCATGATTAGTTTGATCTCTGCTGGGCTATGTGATACGTCTCCATCGTATCTATGATTTTTGATTGTTCCGTGCCAATATTATACAACTTTCATATATTTTTGGCAACTTTTTATACTATTTTTGGGGACTAACATATTGATCCAGTGCCTAGTGCCAGTTCCTGTTTGTTGCATGTTTTGTTTCGCAGAATATCCATATCAAACGGAGTCCAAACGGGATAAAAACTGATGGAGATTTTTTTGGAACATATGTGATTTTTGGGAAGAAAACTCAACGTGAGACGATGCTCGAGGGGCCCACGAGGCAGGGGGAGCCCCTGACCCTTGTGGCCACCCCGTAAGGCGGTTGATGCCCTTCTTTCTCCGCAAGAAAGCTAATATCCGGATAGAGATCGTGTTAAAATTTCAGCCTAATCGGAGTTACGGATCTGTGGGAATATAAGAAACGGTGAAAGGGCAGAAACTGGGAACGCAGAAACAGAGAGAGACAGACAGACAGATCCAATATCGGAGGGGCTCTCGCCCCTCCCACGCCATGGAGGCCGTGGAGCAGAGGGGAAACCCTTCTCCCATCTAGAGAGGAGGTCAAGGAAGAAGAAGGAGTGGGGCTCTCTCCCCCTCTCTTCCGGTGGCACCAGAGTGCCACCGGGGGCCATCATCATCACCGCAATCTTCACCAACAACTTCACCGCCATCACCACCAACTCTTCCCCCCTCTATGCAGCTGTGTAACCTCTCTCTTACCCACTGTAATCTGTACTTAAACATGGTGCTCAACACTATATATTATTTCCCAATGATGTATGGCTATCCTATGATGTTTGAGTAGATCTGTTTTGTCCTATGGGTTAATTGACGATCGTGATTGGTTTGAGTTGCATGTTTTATTATTGGTGCTGTCCTATGGTGCTCTCCATGTCGCGCAAGCGTGAGGGATTCCCACTATAGGGTTTGCAATATGTTCATGATTTTCTTATGGTGGGTGGCGTGAGTGACAGAAGCACAGACCCGAGTAAGTAGGTTGTTTGCGTATGGGATAAAGAGGACTTGATACTTTAATGCTATGGTTGGGTTTTACCTTAATGATCTTTAGTAGTTGCGGATGCTTGCTAGAGTTCCAATCATAAGTGCATATGATCCAAGTAGAGAAAGTATGTTAGCTTATGCCTCTCCCTCAAATAAAATTGCAATAATGATTACCGGTCTAGTTATCGATTGCCTAGGGACAAATAACTTTCTCGTGACAAAAAGCTCTCTACTAAAACTAATTTAGTTGTGTCTTTATCTAAACAGCCCCTAATTTTTATTTACATGCTCTTTATTATCTTGCAAACCTATCCAACAACACCTACAAACTACTTCTAGTTTCATACTTGTTCTAGGTAAAGCGAACATCAAGCGTGCGTAGAGTTGTATCGGTGGTCGATAGAACTTGAGGGAATATTTGTTCTGCCTTTAGCTCCTCGTTGGATTCGACACTCTTACTTATCGAAAGAGGCTACAATTGATCCCCTATATTTGTGGGTTATCAAGACCTTTTTCTGTCACCGTTGCCAGGGAGCAATAGCATGGGGTGAATATTCTCGTGTGTGCTTGTTTGCTTTATCACTAAGTAATTTTTATTTGCTGTTCTTAGTTGTTTTCTATCTTTAGTTATGGGTAGGAAACGCAAAATACCAAAAAAAAATTAGTTGTACCTACTGAACCAATGGTTGAAGAACCACTCAAAATCTATCACACTCCTGAAGATTATTACTTGGATCATCTTCGATCCCTATGTGCTCGTGCTGAAACCCCAACTAGCTTAGTTGAGAGAAAATCTTTAGATGAGCATGCTTGTTATGTGCGACACCGTATATCTGAAAAAGGGAAACTTTTACTGGGTCAAATTCATCGTTTGCAATGCTATGCTTGGAATTTATGTGAAATGTATGATTTTACTTGTTGTTCTGAAAACCCTAAGAAACACCTTCCCTATCAATGTGAGTTTAGTGTTAATGGAATCGTATCTTCGTATGCTAAAGGTGTTTATAGTTACTATGATGTTCAACAAATTGAAGAATTTGTTGCTTTTAAGGGTGCTTACGAAATTGCTTCTTTGATTGAAAAGTATGACGCAACTCTTTACAAATCTGAAATTTTTTCCATACTTAAATATTGCTATGATAATTATGCTTCTAATGCCTATGTTGAACCATATATGGAGGATTACTCCGCTTTCCAAGAAGAGAATAATATTTTGCAGGAGTCTATGAAAGAACAAATTGATGAAACTGTGAGCTCATTGGATGAAAAAGATGATGAGGAGAACGAAGAACAAAAGGAGGAACAGAGGATTAGCTACCCATGCCCACCTTCTAATGAGAGTAACTCTTCAACTCATACATTGTTTAATTTCCCTTCGTGCTTACCGAAGGATGAATGCTATGATGATTGTTATGATCTCGTTGATTCTTTTGAAATATCCCTTTTTGATGATGCTTGCTATGCTTGTGGCCAAGATGCCAATATGAATTATGCTTATGGAGATGAACTTGCTATAGTTCCTTATGTTAAACATGAAATTGTTGCTATTGCACCCACGCATGATAGTCCTATTATCTTTTTGAATTCTCCCAACTACACTATATCGGAGAAGTTTGCACTTATTAAGGATTATATTGATGGGTTGCATTTTACTATTACACATGATGATTTTGATGAATATAATATGCATGTGCTTTCTGCTCCTACTTGCAATTATTATGAGAGAGGAACTATATCTCCACCTCTATGTTTCCAATACAATAAAATTGCAAGAAACTATTTATACTATGCATTGGCCTTTACTATGTGTGCATGAATTGATCTTTTATGACATGCCGATGCATAAGAAGAGAGTTAGAGTTCGTTGTTGTGTGATATATGTTACTTCGTGCTCACTACTAAATTACAAATCATTGTTAATTAAAATTGACTTTGATATACCTTGGGATCCGGGTGGATCCATTACTTGAGCACTATATGCCTAGCTTAATGGCTTTAAAGAAAGCGCTGCCAGGGAGACAACCCGGAAGTTTTAGAGAGTCATTTATTTCTGTTGTGTGCTTTTATAAAATTTAAAAAATAAAAATATTGTGCCAAGGTTTGCCTTTAGGATGTTTACTTTGCTTGTTGGTTTGCATGGTGCAGGACAGAAACTTTGTCTGTAGTGCGCAATTTTTCAATTTTTACTGGAACGTCAAATGGTTCTGATTCTTTCTGCACTGTATTTTTATGCAAATTTTTTATTTTTACTAATTTTTGCAGAATTTTGCAAGTAACAGAAGTATGGTGAATGTTCAGATTATTACAGACTGTTCTGTTTTAGACAGATTCTGTTTTTGATGCATAGTTTGCTTGTTTTGATGAAACTATCGATTCATATCAGTGGATTAAGCCATGAAAAAGTTATACTACAGTATACACAATGAAAAAACAAAATATGAATTGGTTTGCAACAGTACTTAGATTAGTGATTTGCTTTACTATACTAACGGATCTTACCGAGTTTTCTATTAATGTTTTGTGTGGATGAAGTGTTCAATGATCGAGAAGGTGTCGATGTGAGAAGAAGGAAGCGGGGAAAGAGCTCAAGCTTGGGGATGTCCAAGGCACCCCAAGTAAATATTCAAGGAGACTCAAGCGTCTAAGCTTGGGGATGCTGCGGAAGGCATCCCCTCTTTCTTCAACAAGTATCGGTATGTTTTCGGATTCGTTTCATTCATGTGATATGTGCAATCTTGGAGCGTCTTTTGAATTTAGTTTTAATTTTTCTTTTATGCACCATGCTGGTATGAGATATTCCTTGGTTGATTTATAGAATTCTCAATGCACGTCACTTATATCTTTTGATTATGGCTTTATAGAATGCTTCATGTGCTTCACTTATATCATTTGAAGTTTGGATTGCATGTTTCTCTTTACATAGAAAACCACCATTTGTAGAATGCTATTTTGCTTCACTTAGATTTGTTGGAGCTTGGGCATGTCTTTTGTAGAAAGAATTAAACTCTCTTGCTTCACTTATATCTATTTAGAGAGATGACAGGAACTGGTCATTCACATGGTTAGTCATAAAGTCCTACATAAACTTGTAGATCACTAAATATGATATGTTTGATTCCTTGCAATAGTTTTGCGATATAAAGATGGTGATATTAGAGTCATGCTAGTGGGTAGTAGTGGATTTGTAGAAATACTTGTGTTGAGGATTGTGATTCCCGTAGCATGCACGTATGGTGAACCGTTTTGTAACGAAGTCAGAGCATGAGGTATTTATTGATTGTCTTCCTTATGAGTGGCGGTCGGGGACGAGCGATGGTCTTTTCCTACCAATCTATCCCCCTAGGGGCATGCGTGGTAGTACTTTGCTTCGAGGGCTAATAAACTTTTGCAGTAAGTATGTGAGTTCTTTATGACTAATGTTGAGTCCATGGATTACGCACTCTCACCCTTCCATCATTGCTAGCCTCTTCGGTACCGTGCATTGCCCTTTCCCACCTCAAGAGTAGGTGCAAACTTTGCCGGTGCACCCAAACCCCGTGATATGATACGCTCTGTCACACATAAACCTCCTTATATCTTCCTCAAAACAACCACCATACCTACCTATCATGGCATTTCTATAGCCATTCCAAGATATATTGCCATGCAACTTCCATCATCATCATATACATGACTTGAGAATTCATTGTCATATTGCTTTGCATGATCGTAAGATAGCTAGCATGATGTTTTCATGGCTTGTCCATTTTTTGATGTCATTGCTACGCTAGATCATTGCACATCCCAGTACACCGCCGGAGGCATTCATATAGAATCATATCTTTGTTCTAGTATCGAGTTGTAATATCGAGTTGTAAGTAAATAAAAGTGTGATGATCATCATTATTAGAGCATTGCCCTAATGAGGAAAGGATGATGGAGACTATGATTCCCCCACAAGTTGGGATGAGACTCCGGACAAAAAAAAGAGAGGCAAAAAAAAAGAGAAGGCCAAAAAAAGAAAAAAAAATGAGAGAAGAAGATAGAAGGGGCAATGTTACTATCATTTTACCACACTTGTGCTTCAAAGTAGCACCATGTTCTTCATATAGAGAGTCTCTTGAGTTATCACTTTCATATGCTAGTGGTAATTTTCATTATAGAACTTGGCTTGTATATTCCAATGATGGGCTTCCTCAAATGCCCTAGGTCTTCATGAGCAAGCAAGTTGGATGCACACCCACTTAGTTTCGGTTTGAGCTTTCATATACTTATATCTCTAGTGCATCCATTGCATGCCAATCCCTATTCCTCACATTGACATCAATTGATGGGCATCTCCATTGCCCGTTGATTAGCCGCGTTGATATGAGACTTTCTCCCTTTTTGTCTTCTCCACACAACCTCCACCATCATATTCTATTCCACCTATAGTGCTATGCCCATGGCTCACGCTCATGTATTGCGTGAGGGTTGAAAAAGCTAAAGCGCGTTAAAAAGTATGAACCAATTGCTCGGCTTGTCATCGGGGTTGTGCATGATGTGAATATTTTGTGTGGTGAAGATGGAGCATAGCCAGACTATATGATTTTGTAGGATAACTTTCTTTGGCCATGTTATTTTGAAAGGACATGATTGCTTTATTAGTAGACTTGAAGTATTATTGTTTTTATGTCAAATGATAGACTATTGCTTTGAATCACTCATATCTTAATATTCATGCCATGATTAGATATGTGATCAAGCTTATGCTAGGTAGCATTCCACATCAAAAATTATTATTTTATATCATTTACCTACTCGAGGACGAGCAGGAATTAAGCTTGGGGATGCTGATACGTCTCCGTCATATCTATAATTTTTTATTGTTCCATGCCAATATTATACAACTTTCATATATTTTTGGCAACTTTTTAAACTATTTTTGGGGACTAACATATTGATCCAGTGCCCAGTGCCAGTTCCTGTTTGTTGCATGTTTTTGTCTCGTAGAATATCCATATCAAATGGAGTCCAAACAGGATAAAAATTGACAGAGATTTTTTTGGAATATATGTGATTTTTGGGAAGAAAAATCAACATGAGACGATGCTCGAGGGGCCCACGTGGCAGGGGCGCGCCCCTGACCCTCGTGGCCACCCCGTAAGGTGGTTGATGCCCTTCTTTCGCCGCAAGAAAGCTAATATCCGTATAGAGATCGTGTTACAATGTCAGCCCAATCGGAGTTACGGATCTCCGGGAATATAAGAAACGGTGAAAGGGCAGAATCTGGGAACGCAGAAACAGAGAGAGATAGAGAGACAGATCCAATCTCGGAGGGGCTCTCGCCCCTCCCATGCCATGGAGGCCATGGACCAGAGGGGAAACCCTTCTCCCATCTAGGGAGGAGGTCAAGGAAGAAGAAGAAGGAGGGGGGCTCTCTCCCCCTCGCTTCCGGTGGCACCGGAGTGCCACCGGGGGCCATCATCATCACCGCAATCTAAACCAACAACTTCACCGCCATCACAACCAACTCTTCCCCCCTCTATGCAGCGTGTAGCCTCTCTCTTACCCACTGTAATCTCTACTTAAACATGGTGCTCAACGCTATATATTATTTCCCAATGATGTATGGATATCCTATGATGTTTGAGTAGATCCGTCTTGTCCTATGGGTTAGTTGATGATGGTGATGGGTTTGAGTTGCATGTTTTATTATTGGTGCTGTCCTATAGTGCTCTCCGTGTCGCGCACGCGTGAGGGATTCCCGCTGTAGGGTTTGCAATATGTTCATGATTTGCTTATGGTGGGTGGCGTGAGTGACAGAAGCACAGACCCGAGTAAGTAGGTTGTTTGCGTATGGGATAAAGAGGACTTGATACTTTAATGCTATGGTTGGGTTTTACCTTAATGATCTTTAGTAGTTGCGGATGCTTGCTAGAGTTCCAATCTTAAGTGCATATGATCCAAGTAGAGAAAGTATGTTAGCTTATGCCTCTCCCTCAAATAAAATTGCAATAATGATTACCAGTCTAGTTATCGATTGCCTAGGGACAAATAACTTTCTCGTGACAAAAAGCTCTCTACTAAAACTAATTTAGTTGTGTCTTTATCTAAACAGCCCCTACTTTTTATTTACATGCTCTTTATTATCTTGCAAACCTATCCAACAACACCTACAAAGTACTTCTAGTTTCATACTTGTTCTAGGTAAAGCGAACATCAAGCGTGCGTAGAGTTGTATCGGTGGTCGATAGAACTTGAGGGAATATTTGTTATGCCTTTAGCTCCTCGTTGGGTTTTACACTCTTACTTATCGAAAGAGGCTACAATTGATCCCCTATACTTGTGGGTTCTCACTGTCATAATTTATCTTCTGTTTATTCGGATTAAATCTTGTAGTAATTTGCTCATATTCCCAACAATCCAAAAACCTGATAATAGGAAATTTTCTCCGAATGGTTTTGCTGCGCATTTGAAGCCACCTGCCTTTAAGGGGGTGCAATATAAGTGGTGGCACACGAGAGCAGTTTACTGGTTTCGGACCATGTGTTGCTATGACGCCACTAAGGGCACGCCTGAGGGTGATCTTAATCCAGCACAGTTGGAAGCTTTTGAGAAGATCGATACTCTCTTTAAAGGCACCCTTCTAAGTGTTCTTGATGATTCCATTGTGGCTTCGTATATGTCATTTGACAATGGTAAGGACATGTGGGCTGCGCTCGAGGCCAAGTTTGGTGCCTTGGACGCCGACAACGAGTTGTAAGTCATTGTACAATTCTATGACTACAAGATGAGTGATGAGTGCTCTACTGTACAGCAGGCTCATGAGCTACAGTCACTCGCAAAAGAACTTGAGTACTTCAAGTGTGTGTTGTCGGACAAGTTTGTTGCCGGAGGCATCATTGCCAAGATTCCACCTTCATGGAACAATTTTGCTACTTCCCTAAAACACAAGAGACAGGAGTTTTCCATTTCGGATCTCATTGGTACTCTTGATGTTGAAGAGAAGGCGAGAGCGAAGGACACACATGCTCGAGTTGTCGAGGGAGCTTCTAGCGCCCACATTGTATAGAAGAAGAACTTTTATCCCAACAAGTTCAAAAACAACAAGAACAAAACTCAGGGAATAGGCAAGTTTGATACAAAGAACAAGCCGTCACATTCTACCAACTTCAAGAAGAATTCTCATAAGAAGGGGAAGGGACTTTGCCATGTCTGCGGTGATCCTAATCACTAGGCTCCGAAGTGTCCTAACCGCTTTGAGGAGCGCGAACATGAGTAGAGCAGCAAGTCCGCTGATGTTGTCATCAGTGATACTTATATGAAGGAATCTGGGTCACAGGGACTTCTCCCATGCTGATGGGGAATGGGTCACATGCCATCATTCGAGGTGTCGGTACATTCGATCTGAAGTATACTTTGGGGAAGACCGTGTGTCTCAAGAATGTTCATCATGTGTCGTCCATCAATAAAAATCTCATTAGCGGTTCTCGTTTATGTCGAGATGGTTTTAAGTTGGTTTTCGAGTCCAATAAAGTTGTAACTTCTAAATATGGACAATTTGTCGGAAAAGGCAATAAGAGTGGAGGCTTGTTCCGCCTGTCTTTGTCAGATATTTGCAGTAAAGTTATTAATAATGTTTTCCACAATAATGAGTCTGATATTTGGCATTCACGACTTTGTCATATTAACTTTGGTTGCATGATGCGGCTAGCCAATACGAATTTAATTCCGAAAATCTCTACTGTCAAAGGCTCCAAGTGCCAAGTATGTGTCCAAGCTAAGCAACCTCGCAAGTCCCATAAGACTGCAGAGGCAAGAGACTTGGCGCCACTAGAGAATATACATTCTGATCTTTGTGAGATGAATGGCATGTTGACAAAAGGTGGAAAGAGATAATTCATGACGTTGATTGATGACTCGACTAGATATTGTTATGTGTATCTTCTGAAATCAAAAGATGAGGCTTTAACTTTCTTCAAAAACTATAAAGCTGAAGTAGAGAACCAACTTGATCAGAAAATTAAACGGTATAGGTCTGATCATGGTGGAAAGTATTTTTCAAATGAATTTGATTCCTTTTGTGCGAAACATGGTATAATCCATGAGAGGACGCCTCCCTACTCACCTCAATCAAATGGGGTAGCTGAAATAAAGAACTGAACTCTAACTGATATGGTTAACACCACGTTAGACACATCAGGTCTCTCCAAGGAATGGTGGGGGGGTGCTAATGACTGCGTGTCATGTCCTAAACCGAGTTCCCACAAAGCATAAGACCATGACTCCATTTGAGGAATGGGAAAGGAAAAGTTTGAAACTCTCTTACCTACGTACTTGGGAATGTTTGGCGAAAGTCAGTATACCAATTCCCAAGAAGCACATGCTTTCACCAAAAACCGTGGATTGTGTTCTTCTGGGCTATGCTTTTCATAGCATTGGCTGTAGATTTTTTTCAAATAAAATCTGAGGTATCCGGCATGCATGTTGGTACGATTATGGAGTCGAATGATGAAACTTTATATGAGGACATAGTTCCTATGAAGGATATGTCGAGTTCATCAAATCAGGAGATACCCACAACATCTAGTGAGGAGTTCACTGTAATTCCTGAACCCACCATTGTGATGGAACACATTGAGAATCATGTTGAGGGTGACAATGGAACTCCTATGAAGAGTAAGAGATAGAGGAATGCAAAGTCCTTTGGTGATGATATCATTGTGTACCCTGTGGATGACACACCCATGACTATTTCAGAAGCCTATGCATCTACTGATGCTGACTACTGGAAGGAAGCTGCTCGCAGCGAGATCGATTCCAACTTAGCTAACGGAACCTGGGATATCAATGACCGTCCTTATGGGTGCAAACCTGTAGGATGTAAGTGGGTGTTCAAGAAGAAGCTTAGATCTAATGGTACGATTGAAAAGTACAAGGCATAGCTTGTGGCTAAGGGTTATACCCAAAAAGAAGGTGAAGACTTCTTCGATACCTACTCACCCATGGCTAAACTGACCACAATCTGGGTGCTACTATCACTGGCTGCCTCACATGGTCTTCTCGTTCATCAAATGGATGTTAAGACGGCTTTCCTCAACGAAGAGTTGAAGGAGGAAATTTAGATGGATCAGCCAAATGGTTTTGTAGTACCTGGTTAGGAAGGAAGGGTGTGCAAGTTATTAAAGTCTTTATATGGCCTTAAACAAGCTCCTAAGGAGTGGCATGAGACATTCGAAAGAACATTAACTGCTGCCGGCTTTGTAGTAAACGATGGTGACAAGTGTGTGTACTATTGCCATGGTGGGTGTTACGGCATATCTCTCTCAAGGTAGTTTTGGTGATTGATGACAACATGTTTGTGGACTAATCTTGTGCTTTGAATAATTCACAGATTCTCCCCTGGCACGAGACGCTTTCTTTCCCTCTGAGTGTATTTCAAGACGGTGTAGATCTTTCGTTTCTTTCTCGGTGGACTAGTTGCGTAGAGGGCACCGTACTATCAAGAGGGGGTCCGCTGGGGTATTCCATGGGTGGAATCATCACGTACACATCAGCTTCTCACCCTCCGAGCTTTTCCATTCCATTGTAGAGTTCTCTCCTCTCTTCCTTGTCCTGTCTGGGTCCAAGTGGTAGTACCGCGCACCCAGCGGTAGTACCGCTGAGGAGCCACACGCGGTAGTACTGCTCCACAGCGGTAGTACCGCCCATGGCTCCATAGCAGTAGTACCGCTGGGGTGCTTGGCACCTCCGCCTCGTCCTCAGCATCTTTGAGAGAGTCTCTCTCTCTCTTATGCGCCCCAGCGGTAGTACGGCCAAAGGGTCACAAGCGGCAGTACCGCTCCACAGCGGTAGTACCGCCCGTGACCCCGCTGCCGTAGTACCGCTGGGCAGTCTAGCTCCTACCGCCTTGATTCGAGAGGTACTTTTTTCTCGTGTCGGGTTTTGCAGCACTAGTTGCGGTTGTAGAGGCGGTAGTACCGTTCCAGGAGCGGTAGTACCGCCCCTACCACCGCGGTAGTACTGCGTTTGGGTCCTTTCCCTACTAGTCTCCTCTGCGCGGCGGTGCCGCTGGCTGGCGCGGCAGTACTGCTGTCCTGGTGGTAGTACCGCCCCCTCTCAGCGGTAGTACCGCCCTGTGCGGGGCTGGTTGGTGGGGGGCAACGGTTGGATTGTTGCCCCCACTATAAAAGGGAGTCCCCTTCTTCTCTTTGACCTACCTCTTCCTCCCCCAAGCTCCATTTATTTCTCAAGCTCCATTAAATTTTCCAAGCTCCATTTTTGCCCGACCTATCTCTCTAGCCAATCAAACTAGTTGATTTGCTCGGGAGTGGTTGAGAAGGCCCCGCCCGATCTACACTTCCACCAAGGGATTTTCGATTCCCCCACTCATCCTAGCGGATCTTGTTACTCTTGGGTGTTTGAGCACCCTAGATGGTTGAGGTCACCATGGAGCCATAGTCCATTGTGGTGAAGCTTCGTGGGTCTTGTTGGGAGCCTCCGATTAAGTTGTGGAGATTGCCCCAACCTTGTTTGTAAAGGTTCGGTCGCCGCCTTCAAGGGCACCAATAGTGGAATCACGGCATCTCGCATTGTGTGAGGGCGTGAGGAGAATACGGTGGCCCTAGTGGCTTCTTGGGAGCATTGTGCCTCACACCGCTCCAACGAAGACGTACTTCCCTCAAAGAAGGAACTTCGGTAACACATCCTCGTCTTCACCGGATCCACTCTTGGTTATCTCTTACCTTTACTTGTGCAAGCCAAGCTCTTTAGTGTTTCTTCCCTTGCTTGCTTGTATGCTTGTTGTTATTGCATCATATAGGTTGCTCACCTAGTTGCACATCTAGACAACCTACTTTGATGCAAAGTTTAATTTGGTAAAGAAAAGTAAAAATTGGTAGTTGCCTATTCACCCCCCTCTAGTCAACCATATCGATCCTTTCAATTGGTATCAGAGCCTCATCTCTTTATTAAGGACTTTACCGTCCAAAGAGTATGGTTGATACCGTAGACGGTGTGGAGGAACACTCCAGTGTGAATCCGATCTCGTCTACGGGCGATGGGGGAACCTCGGTCTCTCGTGAGGAGTTCAATGTGGCCTTGGAGACATTGAAAACCTCCATGACGACTGAAGTTGAAAGCATGTTTACTAAATTTCGTGAGGGGCTTAAACTATCCACCGCACCGTTGAAAGTGGGTGACCCCGCCAACAAGGTGACGGATGCTATCCCCGACAAGGGGGAAGCTAGTAGTGAAAAGGCTCCTTCTTCTAGTGGTAAGAATGGCACCGGCATCTTTGCCCATGTGGAACCACCACTTGTTTATGGTGGACCGGTTCCTTCCACTCATTTGAATCATGCCGGTCCTCCCCCTAATATTGTGAAAAATGAGGATTTTGATTCTTGGGTTTACTGCTTTAAACGTCATTTAAATCATGTGAACACTAACCTTTGGAGAATCATTGAAGAAGGTTTCTATCCACATGATCCAAGCAACTGCACTCCTTGAGAAGCCGCGGACAATCAATTCAATGAGAATGCTCTCTTCATCATTCAAGATGCAATTCCACCCGAAGACCTACCTCATCTTCGTCCCTTCGCCTTGGCCAAAGATGCATGGCATTGTGTTGTCTCTCTCTACCGGGGAAGCGCAAGCATTCAACGCTCCAACTATGAAGTGGTACAAGATGAGGCCGATGAGTTTGCAATGAAAGAAGATGAAGAACCTCGTGAGCTTTATCGGAGAGTAACCAAACTCGCGGTCTCACTACGAGATCACGGGAGCAAGGACACGGATGACAATTGGATCAAGCGCAAATTCCTCAAGGCAATGATGCCCTATCACAAGTCCATGTCCTCCGTCATTCGTCAAAGACCGGACTTCCACACTTTGACCTCAAGCGAAGTGTTAGATGAGTTTGTGGCCATGAACATTTTGTACAAGACCGCCGACAATGCGGTGCTCCATTCTCAATGGGCAGAGAAGCCTAACCTTGCATTGAAGGCCAAGCTCACCGTGGAAGAAGAAGAAGAGGAAGAAGAGGAGAGCAACCCCGAAGATACGAAGTATGCATATCATGAACACATGGCACTTGCTTCAAGGCAATTTTGGAGCAAGAAAAACTCGAGGCCAAACTTTAGCAAAAACAACTCGAGTGGCACGAGGGGTAAGCAACGTGTAAGGACTTGCTACAATTGTGGCAACGTGAGTCATTTCGTTGCGGAATTCCCGTATGAGAAGAGGGAAGACAATGGTGGCAAGCTCATCCGAAAGGACAAGGCCAAGTCGTTCCCCAACAAGAACAACTTCACCAAGAAGACTCCTCCCAAGGCTTTGGTTGTGCAAGAAGAGTACAATGAGGATGATGAATATGATGAAGATGATGAGTCGGTTTCCATGGCCTCCGTTACCATTGCGATGACGTCATGGGTGTCTCTATTCGACTCACCCAATGAGAGCATCACCGCCAAGTGCCTCATGGCTAAAGCCACCAACAAGGTAACCCCCAACATCAAAACTACCATCATTAATCATCCTTCTTCGACGAATAGAATTAATGAACTTGAGGGAGCTAATGTGGAGGCTAACGAGTTTGAGGCCTTTATGGGAAACCTCAAGGGAAAATCCAAGAAGCACTTTGTTGTTCTCTTGGAACAACTTGGTGAAGCCAATGACATGATCGAGGCTCACGAAGACACCATCACTAAGATGGAAGGGCATAGTCGTGACTATGACGATGAGATTTCGGATCTTTCCAATGCTCTTGAGGAAGAGCGTGGTCTACGTTTGGCTCTTGAGGAGTCACACAACGTTGATCATGCTAAGTTAAAGAAAGATTATGATCATGTCCTCATAGTTTCTCATGTGCTAAACTCCGAGAAGGCCGAACTTGAGGTTGATCTTGCTAGACTCAAAGAGGAGTTTGATCTACTTGACCAGGCTCACAAGGTCTTGAAGGGTTCTCATGCTAGCCTCAAAGAGTCTCATGATCAACTTCAAGGAAAGCTAACCAAGGAAAAATCCACTTTCCCTCGTATGATGTTAATTGATAATGCAAATGCTACTAACCTGTGTTGTGAGCATGTGCATCTCGTAGAGGAGAACACTAAGCTAAAGGGACAACTTGAGAGAGGCCTTGCAACTTGCATACAAGGCAAGAAGAACCTCAACGATCTCTTGATCAACCAAAAGGGGATTGTGGCCAAGGAAGGGGTTGGGTACGTGCCCGACTCCAAGAACAAGAAGAAGAATGACAAGACCAAACGACCTCCTCCTCTCATGCAAACCTTTGTGAAGGAGGGAGAGAGTGCCTCCGAGGAGAAGAAGAAGAACAATGTCAAGAAGGGCAATGTCACCCCTCCCAACAAAGCCGGCGATTTTAATCCTTCTTATGTGTTATGCCGTGCTAGTGATGGGCATGTTTACGCCAAATTTGTTGGTTCTCTTCATGAGTACATTGAATGGTCTATTTGGGTTCCAAAGACCCTTGTTACTAACATCAAAGGACCCATTACAAAACGGGTACCTAAAACCAAGCATTGATCTCTTGTAGGTGTTTGCTTCCGGTGGTGGATCATGGTTGCTCGATAGCGGAGCTACAAATCATATGACCGGAAGCAAGGACTTGGTGGTGGACGTGCAAAAGGTTCCATCTATGCCCACCAATGTCGAGTGGGGTGACGCCTCATCTTCTAAGGTATTGGGACTTGGCAAGGTGGTCATCTCTCATGATCTCACGATCGAGAAGGTCATGCTTGTTGAGTCCCTTGCATACAATTTACTTTCCGTTCGTCAACTCGCAATCATGGGCTTTGCCACTTTCTTTGATATCGATACCGTGGCCCTCTTGTGGAGCAAGACTCTTAAAGTAGCCTTCGTTGGGCATGTCGAGAATGGTCTATATGTGATTAACTTTTCGGAGCGACCCACTAAGACCGCGACGTGCCTAATGGCTAAAGTTGATGTGGGATGGCTTTGGCATCGCCCTTTAGCCCATGTAAATATGAGATCTTTGCAAAGTCTCCTCAACGGGGACCATGTCCGTGGACTAACGAATGTTAGTTTTGCTAAAGATCGTGCTTGCAGTGCCTGTATCAAAGGAAAGCTACATGAGAAGGCTCACCCTCCCATGACGATCATTTATTCGAAGAGGCCTTTGGAGCTCCTTCACATGGATCTCTTTGGGCCTCCATCTTTCGATAGTCTTGGAGGTAGGAAGTATTGCTTGGTGATTGTGGATGACTACTCAAGGTACACCTGGGTGTATTTCTTCAAGAAGAAGAGCGAGGCCCAACAAACCGTCATTGACTTTGCAAATGAAGCACAACGTCAACACAATGCAAAGATCTTGACAATAAGAAGTGACAACGGCACCGAGTTCAAGAACTACACCTTGGATGAATTTCTTAGTGATGAGGGAATCAAGCATCAATATTGCGCACCCTACACCCCTCAACAAAATGGTGTTGCGGAGAGGAAGAACCGGACGTTGATGGATGCGACAAGGACCATGATGGCGGAGTTCAAGTATCCGTACAACTTTTGGGCCGAAGCCATCAACACTGCGTGTCATGCATCCAATCGGCTCTACCTCCGCAAGGGATTGAACAAGACTCCATATGAGATACTCACCGGTAACAAGCCCAATCTCAAGTACTTCCGGGTATTCGGGTGTAAGTGTTTCATTCTCAAGAAAGGTGTTCGGTTGTCTAAATTTGAGGCTAGAGCTTATGAGGGCATATTTGTTGGCTATGCTACAAACTCTCATGCTTACCGTGTCCTCAATAAATCCACGGGACTTATTAAGGAGACATGTAACGTGGAGTTTGATGAGAATAACGGCTCCCAAGTGGAGCAAAGTGGCACTTGTGATGTAGGTGATGAAATTCCTCCCCAAGCCATAAGAAGAATGGGTGTTGGCTTTATCCTACCCATTGAGGAACCCCTTGTGGCCGAAGGAGAAGTACAAAGCTCCACTCAAGTGGAGCCATCACCAACCCAAGGCCCACACGCTTCCGAAGATCAACATGAAGGCCCTCATCCTCAAGAACATGATCAAGGGCAAGATCACGCTCAAGACGGTGTTGATACATCAAGTGATGCCCAAGGTCAAGTTCTCTCCTCCGAGGAAATTCAAGAACAAGAACAAGCCCAAGACGACGCCCAAGATGATCAAGTGACTACTCCTCATCTCACCCCCGAGGAGGAATTAGAGCGTCGTGCCGCCAAGGTTGCTTCCAAGCTCTCCACCAAGGATCATCTCATGACGAATGTGCTTGGAAGCTTAAGAAAGGGGGTAAGCACTCGTAGAAAATTAGCAAATTATTGTGAGCATCACGCGTTTGTCTCTTGTGTGGAACCCCACAAGGTCTATGAAGCGCTAGAAGATCCGGATTGGCTCAATGCCATGCATGAAGAACTCAACAACTTCGAGCGCAACAAAGTGTGGAGATTGGTGCCAAGACCGACTGGGAATCACAATGTCATAGGAACCAAGTGGATATTCAAGAACAAGCAAGATGCCCATGGGATTATCATTCGCAACAAGGCTCGTTTGGTAGCACAAGGCTACTCCCAAGTCGAGGGTATCGACTACGGTGAAACCTTTGCTCCCGTTGCTCGTCTTGAATCCATTCGCATGTTGATTGCATATGCTCTCATCATAACTTTAAGTTACAACAAATGGATGTGAAGAGTGCTTTTCTTAATGGTCCTATTAATGAGTTGGTTTACGTCAAGCAACCCCCCGGGTTCGAGGATCCCTACTTTCCCGATCATGTGTATCAACTCGATAAGGCACTCTATGGCCTTAAACAAGCCCCACGTGTGTGGTATGACCACCATACCGAGTTGTTACAAGACCGTGGTTTTGAAGTTGGGCTAATCGACCCCACTCTTTTTACTAAGAAGGTCAAAGGGGAGTTGTTTGTGTGCCAATTATACGTTGATGATATTATCTTTGGCTCTCCTAACAAAGCTTTCAATGAGGAATTTGCCGCTCTCATGTCCTCAAAGTTCGAGATGTCCTCCATGGGAGAGTTGAAGTTCTTTCTAGGGTTCAAAGTGAAGCAAAGAAGAGAAGGAACGTTCATCAATCAATCCAAATACACTCAAGACATGCTCAAACGATTCAAGCTAAGTGACGTCAAGCTGGCCTCCACTCCAATGCCCACCAAGTGCCAACTTGACTTAGATCCTAATGGTAAAGTGGTGGATCAAAAGGTATATCGTTCCATGATTGGATCCTTGCTTTACCTTTGTGCATCTAGACCGGATATCATGTTGAGTGTGGGAATTTGTGCACGGTTTCAAGCCGCACCTAAGGAAAGTCATTATGTGGCGGTCAAACGAATCTTTCGATATTTGGCTCATACCCCAAACTTTGGCTTATGGTACCCAAGAGGATCAAACTTCAAGCTTGTAGGGTACTCGGATTCCGATTGGGCAGGAGACAAAGTGGATAGGAAGTCCACTTTAGGGGGGTGCCAATTCCTTGGTTGCTCTTTGGTAAGTTGGTCTTCCAAAAAGCAAAGTTGTGTGTCTCTCTCGTCCACTGAGGCGGAGTATGTTGCCGCCGGTAGTTGTTGTGCACAACTCCTATGGATGAGGCAAACTTTAAAGGATTACGGTGTCACTTGTGACAAAGTGCCTCTTTGGTGTGACAATGAAAGTGCCATCAAGATCTCTCTCAACCCGGTGCAACACTTCAAGACGAAGCATATTGAGATTCAGTATCACTTCATCCGGGATCACATTAGGCGAGGAGAGATCGAGCTCAACTATGTCAACACTCATGACAACCTTGCAGATATTTTCACGAAGCCCTTGGATGAAGCAAGATTTCGCGAGTTAAGGCATGAGCTAAATATCATTGATTCGAGCAATGTGGCTTGAACCCTTGCACAGCCCACCACGCTCAATTTGTTGTCTAGTTGAGGTGTAGGCATGGCCATAGGGGGAGTGTTGTTCTCTCAATGAACTCTCCCTCCCCCCATTATGCATAAATTGATCAAGTATTTCACTTTAGCCATTGTTGATGGTATTTGTGTTTCAAAGATGAGTTTTGGTCGTGGGCCCAAGGTTAAAATCTTCGCAGCGCCATACCTCTTAACTCAAACATAGGTGGCCTCGGCCACCGCCCTCCTTCGAAGAGGTGTGTCGTTTCTCGTGTGCTCTCTTTTC
The DNA here is from genome assembly GCF_003073215.2 of Triticum urartu. NCBI lineage: Eukaryota > Viridiplantae > Streptophyta > Magnoliopsida > Poales > Poaceae > Triticum > Triticum urartu. The sequence continues at coordinate 52,876,992 of NC_053028.1, read as the reverse complement.
TTGCTATTTTGTATTTTCTTCAAGCTAAAAGCCTTGTTTGTTTAGTTGCCGTGGCGTGCTGGGCGGTACTACCGCTGGTGGTGCGCGGTACTACCGCTCGTAAGCGGTACTACCGCCCCCCAGCACGGTACTACCGCCGAGGGACAAGACCAGGGGGTTAAGTCGGGGCAGGGGGAGGTTTCTTCTGCCCCGTACCCATACACTTCGCCCCCTCTTTTCTCTTCCTCTCTCCAGCCTCCACTCCCCACGGGAGGGCTCCGGCGGATCACCGTCTCCGGGGCGTCCCTCTTCATTTCCTTTGGTGGAGTCGATCCCCACCTCATTCTCTTGCCATGGATGCCGGTATTGCCCCCGTTCCTTCTTTCCTTTTGTCTCGTTTTCAGATCTTGTTTCTTAGGGGCAATGGTGGTTGCATCTCTAGATTTTTGGCCAAATCTAGTCTTGAGTTGGTTGGAGAAGGCAACTAGACTATCTCGATTAGAGTTTGGTAGGAATATTTTTGAATTTGGTAGGCCGGTAGTGCCGGATCTGACCACGGTAGTAGGAAACCGCTGTTTCACTGCCTCGTGCTGTAGGAAACTGCTGTTTCCCCGCCTCGAGCAGTACTACCGCTCTCATTGGAGCGGTACTACCGCTTGACCTCGAGCGGTACTACCGCTCTCTTTGGGGCGGTACTACCACTTGGGGCGGTACTACCGCGGGCATGTCACGGTACTACCGCTGCATGCCAAATTGCATCATTTTCCTGCCTTAGCTTGATCATTTTTGTTGAGTTTGTTGTCTTATGCTCGTTCTTTCTGGTTGTTTTGCATGTTCTTGTGTTTGGCTCCAGGTGATGACCATTTCGAGCAGCAAGGTCGCCGTATCAACCCCGGGCATGCTACATCAAAACGCTACCGCACCACAGAGCCAGCCGGTGGTTCCTTGAGCACCCAACCGCCTCCAGCAAGTGCATATGCAAGTGTTCCTCCACCTCCTCAGCAATCGAAGCGATCCGCCAACAAGCCAAAGGGGAAGACTGTGACTGAGCTGACCAACAAGGAGTTTTGGGAGAAGCGTCACCGCAACCCCTATGCGGTGGACCAAGAACCCACTTTGGTCAACCGCCCGTTCTGGAACCGTTTTCACTTTGCCATCTACATTGATGTGATCAAGGCCAAGAAGAATCTTTTTTTTGATGTTCGCTCCATTGACACTGATGCTATGGACAAGGACCCCGAGTACTTTGGCGAAGCCCTTCAGATGTGCACTCAGCTGAACATTCTCAGGATCATGCAATTCAACAAGGATTTCGATGCGGATTTGGTGGCTCAATTCTATGCCATCGTCCATCTTGGGACAGATGTCGATAGGACTCTGACATGGATGACCAATGACAAGCTGCTTTCTATCAAGTGGAAGGCTTTCATGGAGTTACTTGATGTGGTGGATCACGGGCTTGAGACTCCTGTCGGTTTCCGCCCTCACCGCAATGCTACGTCCACCCACAAGCAAGCCCTTTGGCCCTACTGCACTGTGAAAGTTCACCCAGTAATTGAGAAGAAGACCTATGAGCTATCTCCGTATCTGGACATTCTTCATAGCATCTTCCGTGAGACTCTCTTCCCTCGGATCGGGAATCTGGATATGGTCCAATCTTACCTCCTGGACATGCTCCTTTTCTGTCAGCATGAGAAGGAAGCAAGCACTGGAGAGAGCCTGGATATTTCTCATGTCATGTGGTCTGAACTTCTCTCTGCCGTGTCTGAGCGCAAGTGCCCTATATATGGTCCATTCATCATGAGGCTCATTGAGAGGGCCTGGGCACAGACTTATCCCAGAGTGTTGCTAGAAACTGGAGACTTGGTTTCTCATGAGATCAAGCGTCTGAGGTAGAAGGACAATTGGACGGCGCCTCACACAGGGGGTCCATCTGCTACTGCTGCCACAGGGGGGTCCGTCTGCTGCTACTGATGATCATGAGGAGGACTTTGGCCCCTCTAGTACAGAACCGTCATGGGCACAGAAGCTTAAGCGCAAGATGAAGAAGCTTTTCTGCATGGAGTCTCATGGTCAGTACATGACTCATGTGGCAAAGAAGCATGCCAGGACGCGCCACAAGGAGCTCATGCGTCAGATGGGAGCAACAGTTGCTAGTGGGTCTGAGGGTCAGATCACTGAAGAGGAGGAATGGATTCATCAGCATTGCCCTTGGACCGACTCCGATGCCGAGCAGTTTTCGACCCACGATGAAGATGCAGAGATGTGATGTTCGAGATCTTCATCTTCCCATCACCTGGAGTCGTAGCGTCACTCTTTGCCCTTTTTGGTGTCTCGCTGCCAAAGGGGGAGAGAGTGTAGGGATTTGTGTTTGTTGCCGTGCTTTGAGTCGTCTTGTGGGTTCTTGTGTGTTCTCTCAGTGTCTTTATTTGGTTTGGTTTGGTGTGGGACCTAAGTTCTAGACATATGGTGTGAGACATATGCTCCCTATTGCTACCTTATTACTTATGTCTATTCTGAGTACCTTAGATTATTATGAGATGCATGCTTGTCATGTTTATTCTCTTCTCTCATATATCTTGTGCTTAGTATTGTTGGACTATAAAATATAGGGGAGTGTTGATCCGAATGTGTGTGTCTTGCCATATCTAGGTGTACACATTCTAGGGGAGCCCGTCTATATTTTGTAGTTCTTAGTTTTCTTCGTTTTATTTCTTTTCCTTGCGCAAATCCCTGGTTGTCATCAATCCACCAAAAAGGGGGAGATTGTTACGGCATATCTCTCTCAAGGTAGTTTTGGTGATTGATGACAACATGTTTGTGGACTAATCTTGTACTTTGAATAATTCACAGATTCTCCCCTGGCACGAGACGCTTTCTTCCCCTCTGAGTGTGTATTTCAAGACGGTGTAAATCTTTCGTTTCTTTCTCGGTGGACTAGTTGCGTAGAGGGCACCGTACTATCAAGAGGGGGTCCACTGGGGTATTGCATGGGTGGAATCATCACATACACATCAGCTTCTCACCCTCCGAGCTTTTCCATTCCATTGTAGAGTTCTCTCCTCTCTTCCTTGTCCTGTCTGGGTCCAAGCGGTAGTACCGCGCACCCAGCGGTAGTACCGCTGAGGAGCCACAAGCGGCAGTACCGCTCCACAGCGGTAGTACCGCCCGTGGCTCCACAGCAGTAGTACCACTGGGGTGCCTGGCACCTCCGCCTCATCCTCAGCATCTTTGAGAGAGTCTCTCTCTCTCTCTCTTATGCGGCCCAGCGGTAGTACCGCACTGCCAGCGGTAGTACGGTCGAAGGGTCACAAGCGGCAGTACCGCTCCACAGCGGTAGTACCGCCCGTGACCCCGCTGCCGTAGTACCGCTGGGCAGTCTGGCTCCTACCGCCTCGATTCAAGAGGTCTTTTTCTCATGTCGGGTTTTGCGGCACTAGTTGCGGTTGTAGAGGCGGTAGTACCATTCCAGGAGCGGTAGTACCGCCCCTACCACCGCGGTAGTACCGCGTTTGGGTCCTTTCCCTACTAGTCTCCTCTACGCGGCAGTGCCGCTGGCTGGCGCGGCAGTACCGCTGTCCTGGCGGTAGTACCGCCCGCTCTCAGCGGTAGTACCGCCCTTTGCGGGGCTGGTTGGTGGGGGGAAACGGTTGGATTGTTGCGCCCACTATAAAAGGGAGTCCCCTTCTTCTCTTTGACCTACCTCTTCCTCCCCCAAGCTCGATTAAATGTTCCAAGCTCCATTTTCGCCCGATCTATCTCTCTAGCCAATCAAACTTGTTGATTTGCTCAGGAGTGGTTGAGAAGGTCCCGATCTAAACTTCCACCAAGGGATTTTCGATTCCCCCACTCATCCCTAGCGGATCTTGTTACTCTTGGGTGTTTGAGCACCCTAGACGGTTGAGGTCACCATGGAGCCATAGTCCATTGTGGTGAAGCTTCGTGGTCTTGTTCGGAGCCTCCGATTAAGTTGTGGAGATTGCCCCAACCTTGTTTGTAAAGGTTCGGTCGCCGCCTTCAAGGGAACCAATAGTGGAATCACGCCATCTCCCATTGTGTGAGGGCGTGAGGAGAATACGGTGGCCCTAGTGGCTTTTTGGGGAGCATTGTGCCTCCACACCGCTCTAACGGAGACGTACTTCCCCTCAAAAGGAAGGAACTTCGGTAACACATCCTCGTCTTCACCGGATCCACTCTTGGTTATCTCTTACCTTTACTTGTGCAAGCTCTTTAGTGTTTCTTCCCTTGCTTGCTTGTATGCTTGTTGTTATTGCATCATATAGGTTGCTCACCTAGTTGCACATCTAGAAAACCTACTTTGATGCAAAGTTTAATTTGGTAAAGAAAAGTAAAAATTGGTAGATGCCTATTCACCCCCCTCTAGTCAACCATATCGATCCTTTCAGTGGGGGCGAAGGAGCTATTCTTTGTCTATATGTCGATGACATATTGATCTTTGGAACCAAACTTGATCTAATCAAGGAGGTTAAGGATTTCTTATCTCGCTGTTTTGAGATGAAGGATCTAGGAGTAGCTGATGTTATCTTAAACATCAAGCTGTTGAGAGATGAGAATGGTGGGATCACACTGCTTCAGTCTCACTATGTGGAAAAGATCTTGAGTCATTTTGGATATAGCGACTGCACGCCTTCTCCAACTCCATATGATGCTAGTGTGTTGCTTCGAAAGAATCGACGGATTGCTAGAGATCAACCGAGGTATTCTCAGATCATTGGCTCGCTTATGTATTTGACGAGTGCCACGAGGCATGACATCTCTTTTGTTGTGAGCAAGCTGAGTCGGTTTGTGTCAAAACCGGGAGATGATCATTGGCATGCGCTTGAGAGAGTTATGTGCTACTTTAAAGGCACTGCGAGCTATGGGATTCACTACACCGAGTATCCAAGGGTACTGGAGGGTTATAGTGACTCAAACTGGATATCTGATGCTGATGAGATTAAGGCCATAAGTGGTTATATTTTTACACTTGGTGGTGGCGCTGTTTCCTAGAAGTCATGCAAGCAGACCATCTTAACAAGGTCAACTATGAAAGCTGAACTCACAGCATTAGACACTGCCACTTTTGAAGCAGAGTGGCTTTGTGAGCTCTGATACGTCTCCAATGTATCTATAATTTTTGATTGTTCCATATTGTTATATTATCAATCTTGGATGTTTTATAATCATTTTCTAGTCATTTTATATCATTTTTCAGTACTAACCTATTGACATAGTGCCAAGTGCCAGTTGCTGTTTTTTCCATGTTTTTTTACATCGTAGAAAATCAATATCAAACGGAGCCCAAATGCCACGAAACTTTACAGAGATTTTTTATGGACCAGAAGACACGCATTGGGCCCTGGTTACGCCTGGGGGTGCTCCGAGGGGAGCACAACCCACCAGGGCGCGCCAGGAGGCCCAGGCGTGCCCTGGTGGGTTGTGCCCACCTCGGGTGCCCCCCGGACCGCCTCTTTGCTCTATAAATACCCCAATATTCCCCAAAACCCTAGGGGAGTTGACGAAATATTCATCCAGCTGCCGCAGAGTACAGAACCACCAAATCCAATCTAGACACCATCTCGGATGGGGTTCACCACTTCCATTGGTGCTTCTTCGATGATGCATGAGTATTTCTTTGTAGACCTTCGGGTCTGTAGTTAGTAGATAGATGTCTTCCTCTCTCTCTCTATCTCTCTCTCTTTGAATTCTCAATACAATGGTCTCTTGGAGATCCATATGATGTAACTCTTTTGCAGTGTGTTTGTTGGGATTGATGAACTTTGAGTTTATGATCACATCTATCTTTTTATATCCATGAAAGTATTTGAGTTTCTTTGATCTCTTTTATGCATGATCTTTTATAGCCTCGTATTTCTTCTCCGATATTTGGGTTTTATTCGGCCAACTTGATCTATTTATCTTGCAATGGGAAGAGGTGCTTTGTAGTGGGTTCGATCTTACGGTGCTTGATCCCAGTGACAGAAAGGGAACCGACACGTATGTATCATTGCTACTAAGAATAAGGCGATGGGGTCTATCTCTACATAGATAGATCTTGTCTACATCATGTCATCGTTCTTATTGCATTACTCCATTTCTCCACGAACTTAATACACTAGATGCATGCTGGATAGCGGTCGATGTGTGGAGTAATAGTAGTAGATGCAGGCAGGAGTTGGTCTACTAATCTTGACATGATGCCTATGTAATGATCATTGCCTGGATATTGTCATGTGTATTTGAAGTTCTATCAATTGCCCAACAGTAATTTTTTTACCCACCATTTGCTATTTTTCTCGAGAGAAGCCACTAGTGACACATACGGCCCCTGGGTCTCTTTCTCATATTATTTGCCTATGCGATCTATTTTATTTGCCTTTTATTTTCAGATCTATTAATCTAAAAACACAAAAATACCATGCTGCAATTTATTTTATTTTGCGTTCGATCTATCAATATTTACAACTTTCTCTCGTCAATGCACCAATTTCTGGCACCGTTACCCGAAAGGGATTGATAACCCCTTTAACACGTTGGGTTGCGAGTATTTGTAATTTGTGTGCACGGGCTGTTTACGTTCTGTTGGTTGGTTCTCCTACTGGTTCGATAACCTTAGTTTCATATCTGAGGGAAAAACCTACCGCCGATGTGCTGCATCATCCCGTCCTCTTTGGGGAAATACCGACGTAGCTTCAAGCGATATCACAAGGAATTTATGGCCCCGTTGCCGGGGAGGATCTTCAACATATTCCAGGTTCCTAATCACAAATCTCATCTCCTCGCAATTTACATTATTTTCCATTTACCTCTCGTTTTCCTCTCCCCACTTCACAAAAATTTGCCGTTTTATTCACCCCTCTTTTCCGTTCGCCGTTTTCTTGCTTTCTAGTCTTAATGGCTAGCATGCCTACTCCTCCTTTGTCACCATATTTTTAAGTGCATTACTTCAAGCAAATGCAAGGAGAAAATTTGAAAGATGCTTGGTATAGGCTTATGGAATCTTATTGTATTTCCAATTTAAAGGGGGACGCTAAGGTCTTGCTTCTTAATTTTTACATAGGATTGGCTTTGCAACATAGACAACTCCTAGATTTTGCCGCTAAAGGGAATTTTATTGAGCTCGATGCCAATGCTGCCTATGAAATTTTAGTTGCAGTTTTGGGGATTCCACCTCAAAAGAAAGGGTTTACTTTCTCCCTAGAGGGAGTTCAAATGCTGGACAAACTTGGTGATTTGCATAAACACATGGTTGAGTTACAAAAATATAATGAACCCCTCAAAAGTCTCAGTGGTAGTATCAATCGCATGAATACCTTGATTACTCTTTGCAACAAGCGATTGGATATTTTGGATCTAAAGAAGGTTTATTTTTTCAGAGATTTTAGTGGAGCGTAAAGAGCCTCCTGGGTTTGATAAAACCCTTACAAAAGTTTCCAAAACTTCGGAAGACAAAACTTAGATCCTTGCTTTATGCCTAGCTAAGGGCGTAAAACTATAGCACTTGTTGGGAGTCAACCCAATGAATAAAATTTATTTTTTATTTTTGCTTTCTGTTCTTGAGTGTTTACACAATTATGCTACTATTATGATTGTGTTTTTTATGTTTTAATTAGTGTTTGTGCCAAGTAAAGCCTTTAGGATCTTCTTGGGTGATAGTTGTTTGATCTTGTTGAAAAAAGAAACTTTTACGCTCGCGAAAATAATTCTCATTTTTAACCCGAAAGCGATAAAATACCCATTCCTTTTGCAGTAGATCAATATACAAATCGCTCATGCCGTCCTAATTTTTCAGAATTTTTGGGGTTATAGAAGTATTCGAAATACTTAGATTGCTACAGAGTGTTCTGTTTTTGACAGATTCTGTTTTCTTTGCGTTATGTGCTTATTTTGATGGCTCTATGGTTTTCTTTGATGAGTTTTTGTCATAGAAAAGTTGTAATACAGTAGATATAATGCAAGAACAAAATATGAATTGGTTTGATACAGTACTTATAGTAGTGATTTATTTTCTTATACTAACGGATCTCACGAAGGTTTTGTTGAGTTTTGTGTGATTGAAGTTTTCAAGTTTTGGGTTATCTTATGATGGATGGAGGAATAAGGAGTAAGAAGAGCCTAAGCTTGGTGATGTCCCGGCATCCCCCGCTATTATCCAAAAGAGAGCAAGCAACTAAGCTTGGGGATGCCCCCGAGTGGCATCGACTCTTTCTTCTAGCGACCATCGGTATTTTACTCGAAGCTACATTTTTATTTGTCACATACTATGTGTTTCGCTTGGAGCGTCTTGTATGATATGAGTCTTTGCTTGTTTTATTTTCTGTTTTAAGTCTTGATTCCTTGCTGGACACACCTATCTGAGATAGCCAAAATTATTTCATGACTTGTTAGAATTGCTCTCTATGCTTCACTTCAATTTTTATGAGCTAATGGACTTGCTCTAGTGCTTCACTTATATCTTTTTGAGCACGGTGTGCTTTAGTATTTTTGGAAGAAATGCTCTCTTGCTTCACTTAGATTTATTTGAGAGTTAGTAAAATTTTCAAGAAATTCTCTCTTGCTTCACTTAAATTAATTTGAGAGAAAGAAAGAAATATTATGCTCATGATATTCACTTATATTTGTTTGAGCTTGTCAAAAACAACAAATAAAAATTAGTCCCAAAGTGATAGATATCCAAGAAGGATATAATAAAAACTTTCATGAAGATCATTGGACAAAATAAACTTGATTCTTAGTAACAGTTTTGAGATATGATGATGTGATATGTGAGTTATGTTGATGAGTAATTATGATTTAGTAAGAATATTGGTGTTAAGGTTTGTGATTCCCTATGCAAGCACGAAAGTCAATAATTATGCAATGAAATTAGATCCTACTTGTGGTGCATTATTCGGTGTTAGTTATGCTTAATGCTCACTTATGAGATTATTCGTTTCTTGGTTGGTTGCTTCTCAATCTTTTGCTAGCCTTCATATTGCACTAAGTACGATCTCTACTTGTGCATCCAAAAACCTTTAAATCAGTTTTGCCACATGAGTCAACTATATCTACCTATATGCGGTATTATTTTATCGTTCTAAGCAAATTTGTATGTGCCATCTCTAATTTTCAAAATAAACTTATCTTTTGTGTGTTCGTTTCGCTCGCGGAGCGGTGAGGGGTGGCTAATATTTTCCATGCTAGATGTGTTATTCTCACGATGAGTGTTTATTCACTTGTCATTACACGAGAGTAAGGCAAAGGTATTAGGGATGCCCATTCCCGAAATAAAAAATGAATTTACTTTATGTTGTCAAATAATAAATTCCTTGGAAAGTGTTGCTATGGAAGGCACCCGTGGATACAGTTAGCCTTGGAAAGTGAAAGTATGGTTGAAAAAGGAATAAACTTTATTTTCTATTTGGGAACCGCCTATGATATATCTAAGCATGGAAAGTATTGGGAACTCTAAGTCATTTTCGTTGGTGGGAAGGATACACCTCCCAAAATGTTTTTATCTCTATGTTTTTCGCTTTGAGCTCTGACACCTTTACAAATCTCTACTTCCCTCTGCGAAGGGCCTTTCTTTTACTTTAAGCAATTTATATTTTGAATTTGAGTCTCTATCTTCTCTTATAAAAGCACCAACTAGGAGGCAATATGATCGTACTTGAGTATTGGGTGTAGTTAATATGCGAGTGTGTTTCATGAATGGATCAATGGTTGAGCATGATGGGCTAGGGATAACTTATTTTATCGTTCATATTTTGAAAGACATGGTTGCTTGTTGATATACTTGAGTATTTAAATTATCATGTCAAAACTAGACTATTGCTTTGAACAATATAAAAGTTAAAATGTCCATGCTATAAAGAAAATAATATGATATGACATGATTGCCAGCATTCCACATCAAAAATTCTGTTTTTTATCACTTACTACTCCAGGACGAGTAGGAGTTAAGCTTGGGGATGCTGATACGTCTCCAACGTATCTATATTTTTTTGACTGATCCATGCTGTTATATTATCAATCTTGGATGTTTAATAATAATTTTATAGTCATTTTTTGGTGCTAACCTATTGACATAATGCCAAGTGCCAATTGCTGTTTTTTCCATGTTTTTTTTACGTCGTAGAAAATCAATATCAAACGGAGCACAAATGGCATGAAACTTTACAGAGATTTTTTATGGACCAGAAGACACGTAATGGGCCTTGGCTGTGCCTGGGGGGTGCTCCGAGGGGGAGCACAACCCACCAGGGCACGCCAGGAGGCCCAGGCGTGCCCTGGTGGGTTGTGCCCACCTCGGGTGCCCCCCGGACCGCCTCTTTGCTCTATAAATAGCACAATATTCCCAAAACCCTAGGGGAGTCGACGAAATATTCATCTAGCCGTTGTAGAGTCCAGAACCACCAGATCCAATCTAGACACCATCTCGGATGGGTTTCACCACCTCCATTGGTGTCTCTCCGATGAGGCGTGAGTAGTTCTTTGTAGACCTTCGGGTCCGTAGTTAGTAGCTAGATGGTTTCCTCTCTCTCTATCTCTCTCTCTCTCTCTGTTTGAATTCTCAATACAATGGTCTCTTGGAGATCCATATGATGTAACTCTTTTGAGGTGTGTTTGTTGGGATCGACGAACTTTGAGTTTATGATCAGATCTAAATTTTTATATCCATAGAAGTATTTGAGTTTCTTTGATCTGTTTTATCCATGATAGCCTCGTATTTCTTCTCGGATATTTGGGTTTTGTTTGGCCAACTTGATCTATTTATCTTGCAATGGGAAGAGGTGCTTTGTAGTGGGTTCGATCTTATGGTGCTTGATCCCAGTGACAGAAACGGAACCGACACATATGTATCGTTGCTACTAAGGATAAAACGATGGGATCTATCTGTACATACATAGATCTTGTCTACATCATGTCATCATTCTTATTGCATTAATCTGTTTCTCCATGAACTTAATACACTATATGCATGCCGGATAGCGGTTGATGTGTGGAGTAATAGTAGTAGATGCAGGTAGGAGTCGGTCTACTAATCTTGGACGTGATGCCTATGTAATGATCATTGCCTGGATATCGTCATGAGTATTTGAAGTTCTATCAATTGCCCAACAGTAACTTGTTTACCCATTGTTTGCTATTTTTCTCGAGAGAAGCCACTAGTGAAACCTATGGCCCCGCGTCTCTTTCTCATATTATTTTCCTTTGCGATCAATTTTATTTGCCTTTTATTTTCAGATCTGTTAAACTAAAAACACAAAAATACCTTGCTGTAATTTATTTTATTTTGCGTTTGATCTATCAATATTTACAACTTTCTCCCGTCAACGCACCAATTTCTGGCAGCGTTACCCAAAAGGGATTGACAACCCCTTTAACATGTCGGGTTGCGAGTATTTGTTATTTGTTTGCAGGAGTTGTTTACGTTGTGTTGCTTGGTTCTCCTACTGGTTCGATAACCTTGGTTTCATATCTGAGGGAAATATCTATCGTCGTTGTGCTGCATCATCGCTTCCTCTTTGGGAAAATACCGACGTAGCTTCAAGTGACATCAAGCTCTTGATGGATTTACCTATGGTTGAAAACCAATACCCCCTATCCCGATGAACTGTGATAATCAAACTGTGATCGTCAAGATAAACAGTTCTAAGGACAATATGAAGTCATCAAGGCATGTGAAGAGAAGACTAAAATTTGTCAGAAAATTTAGGAACTCCGGAGTTATTACGTTCGATTATATCCAAATGTCGAAAAACTTGGCAGATGCCTTCGCAAAGGGTCTATCACATAATGTGATAGATAATGCATTGATGGAGATGGGTTTGAGACCAACCGCATCTGTTGTCCACAGTGGTAACCCACTCTATGTGATCAGAGATCCCGTGAAGTAGAAGTGGGAGACAAGTTGTTGGTCAGCTGGGAGGAGAGTATCCCTATTTTAATTATCCCACTCCGTGAAGATGCAATACTCTCCTAATCTGCATGGCAGGCTGATATTTATCTTAATGTGTTCCAAGTGGCTTATTTGAGTAAGAAGAGATGTTGTCATGCAGAGCATCTCCCGAGGAACACACCTATATGAATTTGACTGTTAACGTCGCAGTCTGTGAGAATTGGGTGTTCTCTAATAAATTCATGAATGGCCCTCTAGTATGACGTATATGCTCCACCCGCGGGGAAGCCTTATGGCTGCCCAGTATCGGTCAAGAATTTGTGTGAAACTAGTCTCGCAGAAAACTTGTAGTTCAAGTCATAGTTCACTATTCAAGTTGTGATCTAGTGTAGTATAAATCTCTGAGTGGAAGTTCAACTTTATAGTCTCCACTGAGCAACGGTATATAAACAATGTTTTGGAACAAATGATGAAATGTGCCAATGAGACTTTGTGGAATTTTGCTAGTATGCCTTTGGCCCAAAGCCCAACAAAAATTCTGAAATTCTGTTGGCCCATTCATGCACAGATGTGAGTGGAGTGAGTGAGACTAAAGTTTAGTCCCACCATGAAAGTTGAGTGAGAGTTGCACCTCGTTATAAGGTGAGCTCTTCTACCACTTGTATGAGCATGAGAAGAGGAGACTAAACGCGTGCTCCTCCTCCTTGCTCTCCACATCACGACGCGCTGCGGGTTGCGGGCTTTAGCCGAGCCGAGGACAGAGCTATGCATGTTGTCTATATTTTTGCTGCTCAGGGAAATTAATGAGTCATTAATTAATAACTAATGGACGCGTTAATTACTGAACCGGTTTTGATTCTTTTGGATCGTGACTCGGATGGGGTTTACTCCCACGACCTACCCGGCCCGCACTATATAGTCAGGCAGACGTCTACCCTAGCCGCCGCTGTATCGTATAGTTTCGCACCACCGTTCCAGAACATTGCGCTTCCACGCATGTCTTCTCCATGCCTCCTTCCGGCGTGCACCGCAAGAAGGGACAACAAGCCTCTGGAACCCCTCCTCTCACGATCCTTTACGGGAGAGGGGCAGTCGGATTTTTGGGGAGTGCACTCACGCGACTGCTGGCAGCGATGTCTTCGCCAACGACGACTTCTTCCCCGACCTCGGCATCCTTATCCTCAACGACATGGCCGACAACCTCAACGCCGGCGGTGCTGCTCCTGCTGCACCGTATGTGATGCTATCCTTCTTGTTCGAGATCGTGATAGAATTCATGTTTCTAGTATGTGCCCTAGATGTGATATGTTCATCTACTATGCTAGTTCGCATGATTAGTTTAATCTCTGCTAGTGCTGCCATGATTTATTTTCTGATTATGCGGATTAAATCTCGTAGTAATTTGCTCATATTCCCAACACTGCATGGTTCTTTTCTATGTTGATGACCTTTGGTCGAGTAGGATATTGACCTCCTTCACTGTGACTCTCAAATAATACTCCTATTTTTGTATATGTGTTAAGACGAGAGTTGTTCAACAGAAATCCTATTTTTTATCTCAGACAATTGTTCCAAAATCACATTTTTTTTTCATTTTCAGTAACAATACCATGTGATGATTTATATTCTTCTAGTTTGTGTCGAGCGTTGGGTAGACCAATGAGTACAACTCCTCCTACTCCGTCTTTCCGGGCGTTATGATCACACGTATTTGCATCTAAACACATAATACTTGCATCGTTTTAAATTATTTGAAGTTTTAGGTTTGCTTTGAGTCAAACTTTTTTATGTTTCATAGATCCATGAATATTCATGATAAAGTCTACACTATATCAATTATATATGGTATAAAAACATATTTTGTAATGATTTCTTTTTTGCGGAGAAATATTTTATAATGATACTAGCACGCAACGACGCGGCAAGGGTGAAAATACCACATTCATGGCTGGTTGAAAGGTTACAGGTGCAGCCGTGAGACCAAATGGTATATTGCCTTGAATTCGAAGTTTCTGTGGTGAGTGCGGATGCTGTCTTTGGACTTTGGTACATCTCCTGCAGCAATTTGTATCTCATGGTACCCCGGGCGCAAATCTAACTTGGTATAGAATGTTGGGCCGTCCAATTCGTCCAGTAGTTCGTCAACAATCGACATGGGAAATTTGTCTTTCACTGTCACTGCCTTCAGCTGCCTATAGTCGACGCAAATCGCCAGGTGTTATCTTTCTTGCGCACCAACAACACAGGCGAAGTGCGAACCAACCTGTGCTTGGATGGTTAAGAGGACAGTGATATCCCTAGCCCATCACGGTTATCCTAGACTTGACATGGGTGCTCGCATTTCCTGTATTTATTTCAGGCCTTCCGACGATGTGCATTCAGTGAAAAAAGATGTTCCATCTACTATGAAGGCGTCTGTGGCGACTTCGTCAATCCGAAGATGGTGTGACAGCTCAGTCTCTCAGACGTGCTCACAGAGGTAGGGTGTGCGTGCGTGCGTTCATTGTGGTGAGTGTATGTGCGTATGTATGAGAGTCTATGTAGGTAATATGTTAAAAAACGGCACAGGCAAAGCAAACGGGTTGTGACTGCATTGAATGATCCCTTGTTCTAGCATTGCTCGTACTTGTTTTTTGATTTCATCTTTCTGCTGTGAAGTGTAGTGATAAGGCTTCACCGGCATTGCACGCACAGCTGGCAATAAGTTGATATGATGGTCGTCATCTCGCCGTGGTGGAAGGTCTTGTGTTGTTCGAAAGCATCTATATTTTTGTCGAGAACATGCTGAATTCGAACCAGCAACGTACAATGGCTAGGAACCGGGGGAGGAAGTGGGAGGAGAAGAAGAAGAAGCGAGAAGGTGCGACAGCCAAGATGACAGAGAGGGTCGAAGACATCATGCCGAAGGAACAAACACATGCATCAAATGCATTGACGTGAAAGAGGAAAAGAAGACCGAGAGGTTTGACAAGTTCATCATTGTGCAAGAGAAGTTGGTCAAGCTCCAAGAGAAGAAGGTTGAGCTCACGACCGCTTTGGAGGACAACAAGATATTTGACCATGAAGATGTTGGACTTGGATCCCGATGCGGTGAAGATCGTGCAAGCCTACTATGCTATAATGTTCAAGCGCTTGGCGGCCGATTTGGAGGAGTCTACCGTACAACAAAGGATTTGGCACAGACAGCTGGTTTGGGAGACCAAAAAAAAAGAGATTTTCTGCACGGACAGCCAAACTTGCAAGTTTAACATTTGACACATCCGAAGTGGTTTGATTATAATTGCATATATTTGCACTTCATATTAAATTGCTACATTGATCTATATATGCGTGTCAAACTAAGGAGGCCAGACCTTGGACAGACATTTGATGCACAAGGTTGGATGGCTAGCTCTATTAGCATTGTCTGCGGGCACATCCGAATGTGTTGGCAAATATTTAAGATGTCTGTTTTGAGGTACAAATGTCGAAGATACATGAATGGTTGTAGATCCTGTTATCGAGAGACCAATTGTGCCGTACCGCTTCCCTAAAGAAAATGTACCGTACCACTAGCTACACATCGCATGCTCCGAGATATATGCGTGCCACGCTTCCTGTGCATCGGGTTGGCGTGAGGTGTGTGGTTTTTTGGTTGGGAGTGTGATGAGAGGCTTCCGGGGGCCCGAAAAGGCTCCGCGATGTGATGTCACAATATTGGTGGGGTGATGGCAAACACACCGGAAAAAGATGCACTGTATATCATGGTGAAAATGTACATTCCAAAAATGAGTAGTGGTATGGGGTTCAGAGATATACTCCCTTCGTTTCTTTTTACTCTGCATATAAGGTTTGATCAAAGTCAAGCTTTGTAAAGTTTGACTAACTTTATATTAAAAAATCTAAACATTGACAATATGAAATCAATATTATCAGATGCATCACAAAATGTATTTTCATACTGTATAGTTTTAATATTGTAGATGTTCATATTTTTTCATTTAAATTTGGTCAAACTTTATGTAGTTTGACTTTGACCAAATCTTATATGTGGAGTAAAAAGAAACAGGGGGAGTACATTGCCTCAACCTTGCTCTGCTTGCTGAACGGGCGTGGTGATTAATCGAGAACGTAGATTCTCTTTGTGCTATGGTGCTACGAGAAAGATAGTACCCTTCTGGAGACCCTTCGAATGCAGAGGCGAAAAAGGTAGCTCCTATACAAGGCAGAGCATATGTGAAGGGATCAAAACTGTCAAAAAAGGTCATATATTGGCGTGTCTATGATAGTAACAGTATAGACATGTG
Source organism: Triticum urartu (assembly GCF_003073215.2). Lineage (NCBI taxonomy): Eukaryota > Viridiplantae > Streptophyta > Magnoliopsida > Poales > Poaceae > Triticum > Triticum urartu. The sequence continues at coordinate 52,860,846 of NC_053028.1, read as the reverse complement.
AAAGGATGAGTGGATCCCTCATGGTCCTTCGAGAAGAACTATAATTGATCCTACAAAAAGAATTATAACAAGAAGGGGCCATGATATCATCGAAGGTGTAGCATGTGTTAAACGCCGTTGTGCACCAACGTTCAAATGTTCTGATGCTTTGATTTCCCTGCCAAAAAGCGTAAATGTAATTTCCACAGTATACACATTTCATTTTGGCAAACAATGAATTCATAGTTTTTTGGGAACACTATAAATGCATACATTATTATTATCTATATATAGGTGTGCATATATAGAGTATTATGCATATCCTGGTGACCACATAAAGGCCTTCCTTGATTACTTGCAATTTTATTCAAACAAATAATTATTTGTTACTCCTTGTGTGGAAAACTACTAATTTAGTACTCTAACTACAAGTACGGATATGCAGTCGATAAAAATACTCCCTCCATTTTTATATACAAGGCCACTATGGAATATACATTTTGCATCTATACAAGGCCACAAAAAGTAATCGAGGCAAAGTTAATGATATTTTCTCGTACTAACAACATGTTTAATACTTGCATGCATGCACTCATAATGACAGTGAGCTACTTCCTCCACTCAGTTTCTTTACATGCATGCGGATTATTAATGATTCCAGTAAACTAGAAAAAAATTGACTTGTAAAGTAGGCATTAAATTTTACATTGATACTTGTAATCTGAGTTTGTGGCCTTTATACAAAAATGGAGGGAGTATATGATTGCCACCCTTAATTACATTACACCTTTCTTTTTGAGAAGTACTCCCTCTGTAAAAAGTATAAGAGCGTTTAGTCTTATATTTCTTTACGGAGGGAGTATTCCATCTAAAGCCTCGAACTAAATTGTTTCCAAAAATAGCATGCCTATTCTTTGCATTATAAACAACCATGCGAATTCAGTTAGCTCGTCCGGCAACCACTAGCTGAATAATACACATCCCAGCAGTCTGTAACCTTCGCTAGGTCTCTCAGCACTCCCCAAACAAGCTCGCGAAGTCAGGATGAGGCCGTTCTACACGATGCTACTAGCCCTCGCCATTGTGGTGCTCTGTTCAGGTATGCATATCCACTCACGTTGGCATATCTACGTGCGTTATTAGTTTCAACTTTTCAAGTAACACAAACTGGAGTAATATATATGCTTCGCGCTAATTTCTCTGTGTGCGTTGTTCGATCCGTAGATGTGGTGACAGAGGTGGTGACGGCTAACGGCGGTGGTGCCACTGCGACGGTGACCCCCATGGACTGCAAGGTGCTCCCAACCATCCCCGGCATATGCAATCCTGACAAGTGCATGCAGTACTGCCAGGACCGCATCAGCGGCACCTCGGTGGGCGAGTGCGTTTCCGACGAATGCCAGTGCACGTACTGCGGTATCCCACCTAGTGGTCATCGGAACTGAACGGAGAGCAGGCAAACGCTGCTGCATGCTTCTTTTTTCTGAAGAATAATGATAACTAGTCGTCAACTCGTGCATGTGCACGGTCTAGTGATTTTGAAAACATGAATTTTGAAATAATCGAAGATCTTTCTCTGTTAATCTAGCAGGAGTTCAAAATATGTTAGAACTTGGAATGCAACTTTTGAATATCTCCCAACTAATAATTATGCACCATGGAAATATGATTAACACTATGAGACAATTAAATAGGAGAGTGGAAATAAGCTATGGAGTTTTCAAGAAACATTTAGAATGAAATAACGTGAATGATTTGTCTCTAAGCGTAGCCCCATCAAAATCCTTTTGCAATCAAAATGTGGTTCCTTAAGTTTTGATTTTAAGTTAGCATGCATGATTGATCAATCTCACTCACTGCATGCTCTGGACATCTCAAATAGCTTGATACACCTGCAAGAAATATCCTTGAAATATTAATGCACTTAAAAGCCTTATTAGCACATAAGTAGAAAATTACAGAAATTCACAACAGAAAAACTAATGCGAGAATCATATGCTGCCATAACCTGATTTCTTTTCTTGCATGCGAAGTTCTGATATGAGGAGATCGTATCAATGTGGTAGATTTGGCATTATTGCAATACATATACAAACTTTGAAGAAAAAGTACCTTATGAGATACTGATGTGCAACAACAATGAAGATTGTGCTCTCGAGCAATCTATCTATCTTGAACATCGGATGCTTGTAATTATCAATGTCTTCAAATCCTGAGTAGCGATTTATAATTAAGCTTCCGTAATATTATTTTTCAGGTAAGTTATGATCAACAATTATTGCAAATTGTTAACTAAGCACTCTTTATACCAGGGGATAATATAGAAGGCATATAAAGAGGCAGTTATAGCTGGACACCCATATTCAAGAATGCTGTTGGAAATCATCATCATGCATAACAAAGGGTCAAATTTTAGGAGTGCACTGTTTGTTTGAACATCTATATAAAGCCATTTTTGTAGTCTGAACCAAAACAACACAATCAAGCAAAATAAACATTACATACCTGCCTACTTTGTTCTACTCTTTGATTGATGAGGTGACCTATTTTTCAATCTGTAGCTTGTGCTAATGAAGTTCATGTTATCCATGACACATTTAGAGGGAACCAATAAGAATAGAATAATGAGTAACGTGAACCTATAGGAAATGTATAGCCAAACACAAAATACAATGATTCTTTATATTAGATGAACTTTTGAATATCTCCCAACTAATAATTATGCACCATGGAAATACTGATGTGCAACAACAATGGAGATCGTGCTCTCGAACAATCTATCTATCTTGAACATCGGATGCTTGTAATTATCAATGTCTTCAAATCCTGAGTAGCGATTTATAATTAAGCTTCCGTAATACTCCCTCCGTTCCTAAATATAGGGTGTATAGTTTTTGGCACGGAAATTAAAGAACGCACGTGGAGGGAAAATTTCACAAGTTTTGAGCGAGATTACACCTGACTAATTGGCATGAGAAAATAGAGGAGCTTGCCTAATATAAGGAAATGTAATCAAATCCCTAAAAAAAATTATCCAAACGAGTGGTGCAATGCAATACACCTTATATTTTGGGTTTTTTCTCAAAAATCTATACACCTTATATCAAGGAACGGAGGGAGTATTATTTTTCAGGTAAGTTATGATCAACAATTATCTTGCAAATTGTTAACTAAGCACTCTTTAATACCAGGGGATAATATAGAAGCATATAAAGAAGGCAGTATAGCTGGACAACCATATTGAGAATGTTGTGAATCATCCATCATGCATAACAAATGTCAAATTTTAGGAGTGCACTGTTTGGTTGAAACATCTATATAAAGCAATTTTTGTAGTCTGAACCAAAACAACACAACAGAAAGCAAAATAAACATTACATACCTGCTACTTTGTCTACTCTTCGATTGATGAGGTGACCTATTTTTCAATCTGTAAGCTTGTGCTAATGAAGTTCAAGTTATCCATGCCACATTTAGAGGAACCAATAGAATAGAATAAATGGAGTACGTGAACCTATAGGCAAAATGTATAGCCAAAACACAAAATACAATGATTCTTATATTAGATGGAAAAAAGATTACTCGTAGCTTATAAAGGAGCTTGTAGTGAATACACTAATATTTTGTATAAAAGTTCTGTCTATTTAAGTGTATATAGAAACTTCTCAGAAGAAAAATCCAGGATCTTGAAAAGAAACGTTTTTTTTGGGCATTCATTGGGACAACACTTTCCAAAACAAAAGAACAGGCATAAATATTTAATACTCCCTCTGTAAAGAAATATAAGAGCATTTAGATCACTATTTTAGTAATCTAAACACACTTATATTTGTTTACCGAGGGAGTAGTGAGCAATAGTAGGTCAAACGTGTTACCTTCTCTGATACTTTAACCAATATGATGCGGCCTAGAACAGACAATAGCAACTTCTGAAGGTCTATGAGATCATATAACCACCTATATATGCATAGTTAATCTAGTTTGCAACTAACATATGATTACCTCAAAATAACCCTGACCCGAGACCATACGGATGGTTTCTCACACACCTTTGGACCTACAAGTTTTTAGCCCGGCGTAGAAACTGTAAACAATCTACAACGTAAGAAGGCTGAAACTTGATCTGAACAACATCAAGGTAAGCACTGTGAATCAGGAACTAAACTTCAAAACCTTTCACTACAATGGTTTCTTTACATGAGAAACGATGCACCAACCGCTGATTTGGTCTCTAGGGACGAAAGCAATAGTAACAGTTAGCACTTGCTGCATAATATGGGGAGAAATAGGACGACATGAAGATGACAAAACTTGACATTTTCTGTTTTCCATACAGAGCTACTTTTTAACACTATCGAGGAGGTGAACAGATTGCCGTTCAGCTTTACCATGAGGTTAAATTGAGCATCTTTTTCGATCTCCCGTATTGCTTAAAATAGATGCTGCTAAGGTGCCATGTTTTTGACCTGGTGTATGCATATACATTCCATGTCTGCAAATAAGAATATATAAAACAAAAGTGCAGACAACACTATAAAGAAAAAAAATCACCAGAACAGAGTATGGTTTGTGCTTTTATGATGCACGTGTCCTATTGGATAATTGGGTAAGCATAAAACTGAAAGTACAGATCCAACTACAAACTTGTAGTTTTTCCTATAAGATTTAAGAAGCAGAGAGATGTAGACTGAAGAAACGCTACAAAACGACTAATTCAGTTTCCAACAAAATAAGTAGAGGTTCTTGAGTTCACTCTGCACAAGCCAGAAGTACGGCCACATCTTTCTTGAACTGAATCCCCTAACTGTATTGTATGTCACCCACAAAACTTAACCATCGTATTAATACGTATCTAGATAGGTCTGAAACAAAACACTTATCATCTAAATCCTCAAAACGACACTCTAAGGTTTTACTTGTTCTTTGAGACCATGTCTCACAACATCATAATAATCAATAAAAATACAAACCTATTGCATCCTTGCTAGCTCCTTAATTACCTCTACTGCAATCAGTCTACCATAGTCGTTTGGCTCTGCAGCTTTCCCAACAATGGCATCTATTCGATCTGATTCAGGTAGCATGGGTGGATGCATGAGATAATTGCTGCTACTCTTCTGGCTTAGGCCCGTGGATTGCTGACTGCCACTACTATCTTGCTGCTACTCAACACCAGGTGACATCGTTGTCAGCCAGACTTAGCATGACATGTCTAGTGAACTACTTGCGTGATCAACCCCCCTCTTCTACTACTCCTCAAATTCTTCTGTAAAAGTTACAGAGGCACTTACCTTCCTCCAGGAGAGGATCCTCATGTAGATTTAATTGGTACAATCTCCCAGGAGGATCTGTTGTTGTTCATGATATTAGTAGGAGGAGGAAATCAAGAGAACGCCTAGAGGAATCCATTGTTGTTCTTCCCTTTAAGGGCCGCAACTCCATAAGACTGCCGTACTTCCTCCAATCTGCGGCCTACGGCCTCAGCAACTATGGTGGTTGTTCAATCCAACTCAAACTCTTATTGATGCACCTCCTTCTCCACGGAATCATCCATCGTGGGTTGCAATTTGACCTGGCATGGAAGTTGAGGAGATTGAAAGGATCTCCATCTCCGCTAGACCAATGAAGATGGATTGCAGCCAATCATTCTCGGGGTAGAGTTTAGAACCAATGGAATTTTTTTTGAGCATCAGTACAGACACAAGCGCTCATATACGCGCGCATACACTCATCCCTATGAACGCACGCACGCACACCCTACCCCTATGAACACCTCCGAGAGACTAAGCCGGCATATCATCTTGAGATTTACGAAATCACCATAGGCGCCTCGTCGTCGATGGGAACGTCTCCTCCCACTGAAAGCGCATCGCCGGAAATCCTGAAATAAATTCAGGAATAATGCGAGCACCAGGATTTGAACCCTGGTGGGTTGGGGATACCACTGTCCACCTAACCAACTCAACCACAGGTTGATTCGCTTAGAACCAATGGAATTGGGGAGAGGTTTGGCTGGCTGGCTGGATCGTTTATCTACATTCATTGTTGCGTGAAGGCTGGTTTTCATCTCTACAACCGTGGAAGCCTTGTGGGCCCTATGATTAAAGGCCGGTTTTCATCTCTACAATCGTGGCAGGATTGTGGGCCCTATGATTAATCTTGTTAGTCAAGGATTATATGAGTTAATCCACACCGTAAAAATTTGGTCCCACCGGATGAACGGTTAGTATTTTCTAATTAACGTGGTAACTTTTTGGGAGTCTGTAATTAGTATAGGTACAGATATAGATAGATAGATAGATAGATAGATATAGATATAGATATAGATAGATAGATAGATAGATAGATGGATAGATAGATAGATATGTTGATGACGTTTGGTCGAGTAGGATATTGACCTCCTTAACTGTCACTCTCAAATAATGCTTGTGTTTTTATATATTTTATATCGCAAAAAGAAATACAAGCAATGCCAGGATTCATGTGCTAAAGAAAGAGCCAACCTGAATTGATGTTATTAAATACCTCTATCGCACTTTTCTCCTTCCTTCCTTCCTTTCTTTTTCTTTTTTCTTTTTTCTTTTTTCCATTTCTTTTCTCGTTTTTTCAAACAGTTTTTTGTCGGGTTTTATTTTTATTTTTTTCTGCACCTTTTTTGTTTTCCTTTTTCTATTGCAATGTGCAAACTTTGTCAATTTTGCTTTTTCTATAAATCAATAAACTTATTTCAATTTTGTGAATATTTTCTAAAAATTGGTTAAATTGTTTAAAATTTGTGAACTTCTTTTCAATATTGATGAACTTTTTAAAAAAATCGATGAGCCTTTGTAAAAATTAAACTTTTTCCAAATCCTTGGACATTTTTTCCAAAATCCGTGATTTTTTTTCTATTCATGGTCTTTTTCAATTTGTGAACATTTTGCAAATGCACAAACTTTTTTCCAAATCCATAAACTTTTCCAAAAAGATGAACCACTTGTTGAAAGTCAACGGTTAATGGTCAACTTGTTGAACCACGAAGAACCAATTGGGGGTATGCTCCTCACGAGCAAGGGCCGATCGCCCGTGTAGTTCGGCCGGCCCCATGAAAGGTGGTGTGCGAGTGTTGCGTCCACTCACTGGCGCAACAAGCGCTGACTAGGAGCTCCCATTGTATAGGAAGTAGCATCACACAAACCGGCGCACACACCTCTCCGTCCGCGGCTTGGCCCATTTATTTATTTTTCTTTTTTTAACCTTCAAAATATAGGTGCATGAAGTAGAATTCCAACTATTGAACTCCTGGATTACTTCCACCTGCTATAACTTCGAACTGTGAACTCTTTCTTAAATTTGTGAATCTTTTCAATTTGTAGATTGATTAAGGTGGAGCTTAATGTTCTCATTTTCCAAACTTTTTTCACAAATTTAAGGAATGTTCGCATTTCACAAATATTGATAATTGTTTTCAAAAGTATGTGGTTTGCCTGTCCATTAGGTGGACATTCCCTAGATTTGTAGATTGATCAAGGTGGAGCTTCTGACCTTAACGGCAATTTCTCCCTCAGACCGTATTTCTTGAAGGGCTGTGGTGGATCTATTCCGCCTAGGCGCCAGGATGCTTCGGGAAGATTTTTGTACCCACCTACTTGCCTATCTCGGCCTTGAGGAGGGCAGTCGGGCTTCTCGGCCCACTCGCACTTAGATAGAACGCTGTCCTTGGCCTCCTCGTCTATCTCTGGAAGTGTAACGCCCGGATAATCATGCTATACTAATCTCACGTTAATGGTGCCACATCACCTCTGTCACTGTAGTTAATCTCGGCTTAATTCGAAACCGCTTCAAAATTCAAAAATTAAAATAAAGTCAACAATAAAAGTTTTTCAAAAGCTGAAACAAAAATGTTCGGAGTGTGCAGTTAAATGCCAGGGTAATTATAATAAAGCAAACACATTTTTATAAAATGCCTAGATGATTTAAAATAATTTAAAACAGAAAAGAAAATAAATAAAAAGAAAAGAAACAACAAAAAAACAAAAGAGGCAGACCCCCCTCCACTGGGCCAATTGTGGCCCAGCTGGCCAGCCCAACTGGGCAAAGGCCCAGCCGACTGGCTCAGCTGGCCACCCCCCACTACCCCTTATCCACTCCCTCCCCCAAACCCTAACCACCCCATCGCCCCACTCCCCCCCCCACGACGCCACCTCTCCCCCCTCCCGATCTAGATTGGATCGGGGTCGATCCCCACCGCTGCGCGCCCGACGTCGCCGCCGAACGCCGTCGCCCCCTCCCCACCTGGACCTCGCCGGCGCTGCCCCCCACCGGCCTGCCTCCTCGACGCTGACGACGTCTCCATCCTCCTCCTCAACACCCATTGCCCCGGACCCTACGCCCGCGGTGAAGGCCTCGCCCTCCCCTCTTCCCCCATGCCCCGCACGCGCCCTGGCACCGTCCTTCACCGTGCCAACGCGTGCTCGCCGCGCCTTCGACCACGCCCAGCGACCCCCCCTCCCGTGCGGCACCCCGCACCCCGCCGCACACGCCTGTGTCCAGAGCTCGCTGCGCGCCACCCGCGGCGTTCCCTGCCCCTGCTGCCATGCTCCTGGTCGTCCTTCCCGTGTAGCCCCCCTGCCGGTGCCCTCCCCCGCGGACCCGCCTCCCTCTGACGCTGCCGCTTATCGCCGTCCGCGTGAGCCCCGACACCGGCCACCCCTGTTGCTCGCGTCGCCCCCCCTGCAGCGAGACCGCGCGCCCGCACCATGCTATCGCTGCTAGCCGCTCCTGGCCTCTCCCCCGCGTACTGCGATGCGCCGCGAGCCGCCGCTGCTCTGCTTTGCTGCGGCTACTCTGCCGCTTCTGTCGCTACTACTTCGATGCGTCCTCCTCCGCCCCGCTACCTCTACTGCCGGGCCTCGCCCCCCTGCGCCCGCTCCGCCCAGCCGGTCCGCGGCCACCCCTCCGCCGCCTCTCCTGGCCCTGGCCGCAGGCGTGCGCCGTGTGCGTTCCCAGCGCCCCTCGGGCATGCGCTCGTTCGGGCCATGCCCATTAGCCACGCGCCCAGCGCCCGTTAGGCTAGATGGGCCACTGCCATTCAGGCCCCATGCCCCAGAACGTTTTAAAAAATAATTAATTAATTAAATAATTAATTAATCTTAATTAATTAATTAACTTAAGTATTCTTAATTAATGAATTAATTAAAGAGTTAATTAAACTAATTAACCTAAACCCTAATTAACTAGAACGGTCAATGATAGGGGGGGTCCCACCCCTGTTGACCAGTTAAACGTTGACTGGTCAACTGGGTCCCTCTGGCCCACCTGTCAGCCACTGGGTACACTTTTGTGTACACTGTGTTGGGTGCGCCTAGCAATTTAGCAATTATTTTCAAATTAAAAATAATTTCAGAAATTAATAAAATCTTTAGAAAATCATATCTTTTAATCCGTAACTCGGATTAAAATATTTTCAACATGAAAGTTGCTCAGAACGACGAGACAAATCTGAATACGCAGCCCGTTCGTCCGCCACGCATCCCTAGCATAGAAAACACACAGCTTTCCCCCTCCGGTTTGTCTGTCCGAAAACGCGAAACACCGAGGATAATTTCCCGGATGTTTCCCCCCTTCACCGGTACCACCTCGTACCGCGTTAGGGCACGCCTAGCAACACGCCTTGCTTTGTCATGCATCGTTATGCATCTGTTTGCATTGTATTCATTGTTTCTTCCCCCTCTTCTCTCGCTAGACACCGAGATCGACACCGCTGCTACCCAGTACGACTACGGTGTTGATGACCCCTCTCTCTTGCCAGAGCAACCAGGCAAGCCCTCCCCTTGATCACCAGATATTGCCTACTCTACTCTCTATACTTCTTGCATTAGAGTAGTGTAGCATGTTACTGCTTTCCGTTAATCCTATCCTGATGCATAGCCTGTCCTTGCTACTACTGTTGATACATTTACCTGCAATCCTAATGCTTAGTATAGGATGCTAGTTTATCATCAGTGGCCATACTTTCTTGTCCGTCTGCCATGCTATATTATCGGGCCGTGATCACTCGGGAGGTGATCACGGGTAAATACCTATATACATAATATATGATACTTGTGGTGACTAAAGACGGGTCGGCTCGTAGGAGTACCCGCGAGTGATTCACGGATTGGGTCCGAAAGGACGTTTGTCCCGACAGCCCTCTAAGTGGATCTTTGTGGTGAAGCGACAAGGCAGGTTGAGAGCACCTTGGAGAGGGGTGGGCCTGGCCCTGGTCGGCGTTCGCGGTTATTTCAAGATAACACATTTAACGAGATCTTGGTATTTGATCTGAGTCCGGCCACTGGCCTATACGCACTAACCATCTACGCGGGGACAGTTATGGGCACTCGACGTCGTGGTATCAGCCGAAGCCTTCGTGACGTTAGTGACTGAGCGGCGCGCGCCGGGTTGGACTGGAACGCCTACTCTTGTTTAAGGGACGCTAGGTCTGCTCACCGGCCGCGTACGCAACGTGCAGGTGTGCAATGGGCGATGGGCCCAGACCCCTGCGCCATAGGATTTAGACCAGCGTGCTGACCTCTCTGTTTTGCCTAGGTAGGGCTACGATGTGTTGATCTTCCGAGGCCGGGAATGACCCAGAAAAGTGTGTCCGGCCAAATGGGATCGAGCGTGTTGGGTTATGTGGTGCACCCCTGCAGGGAAGTTAATCTATTCGAATAGCCGTGATCTTCGGTAATAGGACGACTTGGAGTTGTACCTTGACCTTATGACAACTAGAACCGGATACTTAATAAAACGCACCCTTCCAAGTGCCAGCTACAACCGGTGGTCGCTCTCTCATAGGGCGACGAGGGGAGGATCATCGGTTAGGTTTATGCTATGCGATGCTACTTGGTGAACATACCATCTACTCTCTTCTCCTGCTGCAAGATGGAGGTTACCAGAAGCGTAGTCTTCGATAGGTCTAGCTATCCCCCTCTTATTCTGGCATCCTGCAGTTCAGTCCACATATGATACCCTTATTCCTTTTGATACCAACGCATACATATGTAGTGTAGCTCCTTGCTTGCGAGTACTTTGGATCAGTACTCACGGTTGCATTGCTCCCCCTTTCCCCCCTTTCTATACTCGATCATTGCGACCAGACGTTGGAGCCCAGGAGCCAGACGCCACCGTCGACAACGACTACTGCTACTCAGGAGGTGCCTACTACTATGTGCAGCCCGCTGACGGCGACTAGGAGTAGTTTAGGAGGATCCCAGGCAGGAGGCCTGCGCCTCTTTCGATCTGTATCATAGTTTGTGCTAGCCCTCTTAAGGAAAACTTGTTTAACTTATGTCTGTACTCAGATATTGTTGCTTCCGCTGACTCGTCTATGATCGAGCTCTTGTATTTGAGCCCTCGAGGCCCCTGGCTTGTAATATGATGCTTGTATGACTTATTTTTATTTGTAGAGTTGTGTTGTGATATCTTCCCGTGAGTCCGTAATCTTGATCATACACATTTGCGTGTATGATTAGTGTACGATTGAATCGGGGACGTCACAAGTTGGTATCAGAGCCGACTGCCTGTAGGAATCCCCCTTCCACACTCCTTGGTCGAAGTTGAGTCTAGACATTACAAAAACTTTTACTAACATGGTTGTGTGCCTTACGGGCCCACGTCACCATCTGGGTAGTATTAGGATCTTTTACTCCTCGATCCTTACTCTGGGACTCTGAACTCTCTTCTACTCGGGTTAAACGATTTTACTAACTTTAATATTGGGATCCTGTGACCACGTTCACCCCAAAGTTGGATAAGCCCTAGCTATTCATTAGAGTAGTATATTGAACATTATCCACATTGTCATTTGACTGCTGTGAAAACATCTTTGTTTTCAGATGGAACCCACGAGGCAGGTCGTGCGCCACACGACGGCCGTTGGTGCCTCAGGATCGCCTGCTGTGTTGATCGAGATGATGACCTATCTGGGTTATCGCTGGCACCCTGAGTACACCGTCTATGAGGAGTATCAGGACTTCAACCAGGAGCAGTACCGTGCCATCGTCCACCTCTACTCTCAGGAGTATGACTCCACTACCGTGCTGCACACTGCTCATGGTGTTGGAGTGACTATTGATATGGCGGTCCACGATGTTGCTTATGCTGCTCTGACACTTCTTCGTCGAGAGTATCAGGAGTTGGACGCCTCCCCCTTCAGGCACATTGCTATCGCATCCGATGTTGGTGCGGAGGGATACTACACTGTAGCCTACTCCACTGTCACCCGAGAGCCCTTCTACCATCAGAACCTGGTTTTGCATGCTGATCGGATAGATAGAGCTAACCGAGCTCTTCGCCACAAGTTGTACACCACACGTCAACACCTTTACCGTGCTCTGACGATGTTGCACCCCTTTGTCGGATCCAGAGAGCTGCCGCGTTCTGTGATCTACCCAGCCAGGATCGTGATGCCCCAGGGCGTTGGCTGGCCAGATGTGGGAGACTACTCTCCCGCACTTGGTCCTCTTCTGCCAGTTGAGCGTCGGGTTCTGCACCAGAGTACCCGCGGACCCCAGGTTGCCGACGTGGAGTTCCCGATGCCACACTACCAGCTTTCAGGCTACAGCTACCTCCGCAGTACCGCGTGGGACTAATGTAGACTTGCTTGTTAGTGTTAGATGCATTCGCTGCGAGCCTGTGTGCCGCCTATGATGTCTTAGTCTATGTACTGAACTCTGTGTACCGAACTCTATGCATGATCTCTTTTGTAAGATATGCCGACTACTATGTAGTATCTATCGTGCTGCTTTCGTTATGCATGTTTCATCATGAATGATTCTTGTCCTCGCAATTTCTCAATGCTGAACTACTCCTGTTATATATTAGCAGGATGGTTAGACCAGGTGGTCGTGGTCGTGGTGGCAACGCCCCACCACCGCCTGAGTACATGGCTGGGATGATGCAACAGTTTGAGCTGAATCGTCAGTTCATGGAGAATATTATGGTTCAATTTCCTCGCCCCAATATGAACCAGCAGCCAACCCAAGTGACTTTGCAGGATTTCATGCGCCTCAACCCGACCGTGTACCGCAGCTCAAGTCAGCCTCTGGATGCTGATGACTGGCTCCGTGACATCACCTATGAGATTGAGTCTGCTGATGTAGCCCCTGCCAGCTACGTCACCTTTGCTTCTTTCTTCCTGAAACGACCCGCAGCTCAATGGTGGGACAGCCACAGGCGTACTCTGCCAGCTGGAACAATCATCACCTGGCCAAACTTCCAAGCTGCCTTTCGTGCTCGCTTCATTCCTCAGGGAGTCATGGACCGGAAGAAGCGTGAGTTCCGCAACCTCACCCAAGGCAAGAAAACTGTGGAAGATTATCAGCGGGAGTTTCTGGACTTGTCCCGCTATGCTGAAGAGGACATTGCAACTGATGCACGCAGACATGAGAAGTTCTGTGATGGCCTTCAAGCTGACATCAAGCTCGCACTTCTAGTGCATGACCTTGCTGATTTCGCCACCCTGGTGAACAAGGCCATCAATGTAGAAACTGGTCTGCAGGAATACCAGAGCTCTCACAGGCGCAACCGTAACACGGGCTCATCTTCAGGTCCGTCCTCGCAGAAGCGTAAGATATGGATTCCCAACAGCATGTACCAGCCAACTGCACCTGCCCCAAGGCAGTCCTATGCTGCACCTCGTCTGCCTGCTCCACCAACTAGGCAGCCAAGACTTCCAGCTCCACCACCACAAGCTCTTGTTCCCACCCAATAGTGGTATGTGCTTCAGGTGTGGTCAACCAGGACACCGTGCTAGGGAATGCAACCAGAACCAGAATCAACTGGCCCTCCCTGTAGCTGGCCGTGGAAACAACCAGCCTCGCAACAACAATGCCAGGTCTTATGGCCGTGTTCATGCCAACCACGTTGATCTTAATGAAGCTCAATTCAGCCTGCTACTGTGATGGGTACACTCCTCGTAAATTCAGTACCTGCATCTGTTTTATTCGGTTCAGGAGCATCGCATTCATTCATGTCAGAAGATTTTGCATACAAGCATGACGTTAAATGTGAGGAGATGAACACTTCAGTATTGGTAAAAACCCCTGTGGGACAATGTCAAACCTCACTGGTTGGCATCGACGTCCCAGTGGAAATCGAAGGGCTGGAATTCTATGCCTCTTCCATTATCCTGAAGTCGTCTAACATCGACCTCATTCTGGGAATGGATTGATTGAAAGCGCATACTGCTTCTATAGTTTGCGCCACTAAGGTCGTCCATCTGCTACACCCTTTTGATGAAATAATTGCTTACCAAGCTCATCTAGTTCAGAATGCCGAGGCACGACTTTATGCCTTGAATGCGTTGAACGCTACACGATTCGAGGGCATTGAAAACATTCTCGTCGTTCATGAATTCCAAGACGTCTTCCCAGAAGAACTTCCAGAGATTCCCCCTGCTAGAGCTGTCGAATTCATCATCGACGTGAAACCCGGCACCACCCCTATAGCCAAACGACCCTACAAGATGCCACCACATGAACTCATTGAGCTTAAGGAGGAAATCGACAAATCTCTTGTCAAAGGTTTCATTCGCCCAAGTTGCTGTCCTTGGGGAGCACCTTCTCTCTTTGTTAAGAAGAAGGATGGGACAAACCGATTAGTCCAAGACTACCGTCCTATAAACCAAGCTACCATTCAGAATAAATATCCTCTTCCTCGGATCAATGATCTTTATGATCAACTGGCTGGTTCTTCAGTGTTCTCCAAACTCGACTTGAGGTTGGGTTACCACCAGATCCGTGTTCATGAAGAGGACATCCCAAAAACCGCCTTCGTGACCTGGTATGGATCATACGAGTACACCGTCATGTCATTCGGCTTAACGAATGCTCCCGCCACCTTCTCTCGTCTGATGAACTATATATTCATGGATTACCTCGATAAGTTCGTCATGGTTTATCTGGATGATATCCTTGTATTTTCCAAGAACAAAGAAGAACATGCTGAACATCTTCGTCTGGTGCTGGAAAAGCTTCGAGAGCATCAACTGTATGCTAAGTATTCCAAGTGTGAATTCTGGCTCCCCGAAGTAACCTATCTTGGGCATTTCATCTCCAAGGATGGTATTGCCGTCAACCCTGAACGAGTTCAGGCTATTCTCGATTGGACTCCTCTGAAGAATGTCAAGCAAGTCCGAAGTTTTCTTGGTCTCGCCAGCTATTGCCGTCGATTCGTCGAGAACTTCTCCAAGATTGCCAGGCCTCTGACTAATCTGTTGCATAAAGGTGTCAAGTTCGAATGGACAGACAAGTGTCAGGAAAGTTTCCAGGTGCTCAAAGACAAGTTGACTTCTGCCCCAGTGCTTGCTCCACCTGATACTAAGAAGGACTTCGTCATTTACTGCGACGCTTCCCGTCAAGGATTAGGCTGTGTCCTAATGCAAGAGCGCAGAGTGATTGCTTATGCCTCTCGTCAACTATGCCCTCACAAAGAAAACTACCCAGTTCACGACCTCGAGCTTGCTGCTATCATTCATGCACTGAAGCAGTGGCAACATTACATTCTCGGTAATCGTTGTGAAATCTTCACCGACCACCAAAGTCTGAAGTATCTGTTTACTCAGCCAGATCTGAACCTCCGTCAGCAGAGATGGATGGAGACTGTTGCAGACTTTGACGTGGGTATATCCTATACCCCCGACAAGGCTAATGTAATGGCTGATGCCTTGAGCCGCAAGTCTTACTGCAATCACCTCCAGGTTCACAAAGTTCAGCCCTCGCTTGTCAAAGAATTTAGAAAGCTGAACCTTCATATTGTTCCTCTTGGAGCACTCGCCCCCCTCCCCCAGAGTTTCAGAAGATGAATCTTCGTGTTGTTACTAAGGGTTCTCTAAATACCCCGGTTGTCGTACCAGGTCTCGTAGCTGGTATAAAGACTATTCAAGGTTATGACTCTGAAGTCCATAAGATTAAACGCCATCTAGCAGAAGGAAAGCCCTCCTTCTTCTCTATCGCCAATGATGGCGCCTTGTACTTCAAAGGCCGCCTAGTAGTACCACGTTCGAGGAAAAACCTGGATCAGACTAAAGAGGTTATGAAAGAAGCTCATGATACGCCTTTGTCTATTCATCCTGGTAGTACAAAGATGTACCAAGACATCCATAAAAGATTCTGGTGGTCTAATATGAAGCAGGACATTGCTTGTTATGTTGCTGAGTGTGACGTTTGTCGCCGTATCAAAGCAGAGCATCAAAGGCCTGCTGGAACTCTGCAACCTATATCTATTCCTGAATGGAAATGGGACCATGTTGAAATGGACTTCGTCACTGGATTTCCCAAATCGCAGAAAGGTAATGATGCTATTCTTGTCATCATTGACCGGCTTTCTAAAGTTGCACATTTTCTGGCGGTCAAAGAGACAATCACTGCTAGTCAGCTTGCTACTCTCTACATGTCCAGAATTGTTTCACTTCACGGTATTCTACTGGTTATCAGTTCGGACCGTGGCAGCTTATTCACTTCAAGATTTTGGGCAAGTTTCCAAGAAGCTATGGGGACTCATCTGTCGTTCAGTACGGCGTTTCATCCTCAGTCGCAAGGGCAAGTTGAACGTGTCAACCAAGTTCTCGAAGACATGCTTCGAGCTTGTGTAATTTCATTCGGCAAGAAATGGGAGGAATCTCTTCCATATGCCGAGTTCTCTTATAATAATAGCTATCAAGCTAGTCTGAAGATGTCCCCCTTCGAAGTGCTATATGGACGAAAGTGTCGAACCCCTCTGAACTGGCCAGAAACTGGGGAACATCCACTCTTCGGTCCGGATATTATCCAACAGGCCGAAGAGCAAGTCTGCATTATTCGCGAGAATCTCAAGACTGCTCAGTCACGTTAGAAGAGTCAGTATGACCGTCATCACAAAGACATGGTCTATCAACCTGGGGAAAAGGCTTATCTTCGAGTTACACCAATGAAGGGTGCTCACCGCTTCGGGATCAAGGGCAAGCTAGCTCCTCGCTATATCGGTCCCTTCACTATACTCGAAAGGCGTGGAAAAGTGGCATATCAACTGGAGCTTCCGTCAAACCTTTCTCAGGTTCACGATGTGTTCCATGTGTCACAACTCCGACGATGCTTCAAGGATCCAATCCGAGCAGTGGATCATGAAGTGCTCGAGTTGCAACAGGACCTCTCCTATAAAGAGCATCTGGTCCACATTCTCGACCAAGCTGAACGCCGCACACGTGAGAAGGCGATCAAGTTCCTCAAAGTCCAGTGGTCGAATCACTCTGAAGACGAAGCCACTTGGGAACGCGAGGACCGCCTGCTACAGTAATCTCACGTTAATGGTGCCACGTCACCTCTGTCACTGTAGTTTATCTCGGGTTAATTCGAAACCGCTTCAAAATTCAAAAATTAAAACAAAGTCAACAATAAAAGTTTTTCAAAAGTTGAAACAAAAATGTTCGGAGTGTGCAGTTAAATGCCAGGGTAATTATAATAAAGCAAACACATTTTTATAAAATGCCGAGATGTTTTAAAATGATTTAAAACGTAAAAGAAAATAAATAAAAAGAAAAGAAACAACAAAAAAACAAAAGAGGAAGACCCCCCCACTGGGCCAATTGTGGCCCAGCTGGCCAGCCCAACTGGGCAAAGGCCCAGCCGACTGGCCCAGCCGGCCACCCCCCACTACCCCTTATCCACTCCCTCCCCCAAACCCGAACCACCCCGTCGCCCCACTCCCCCCCCCCCACGACGCCACCTCTCCCCCCTCCCGATCTAGATTGGATCGGGGTCGATCCCCACCGCTGCGCGCCCGACATCGCCGCCGAACGCCGTCGCCCCCTCCCCGCCTGGCACTCGCCGGCGCTCCCGCCACCGGCCTGCCTCCTCGACGCCGATGACGTCTCCATCCTCCTCCTCAACACCCATTGCCCCGGACCCTACGCCCGCGGTGAGGGCCTCGCCCTCCTCTCTTCCCCCATGTCCCGCACGCGCCCTGGCACCGTCCTTCGCCGTGCCAACGTGTGGTTGCCGCGCCTTCGACCGCGCCCAGCGACCCCCCTCCCGTGCGGGTCCCCGCACCCGGCCGCACACGCCTGCGTCCAGAACCCGCTGCGCGCCGCCCCGCGGCGTTCCTTGCCCCTGCTGCCATGCTCCCGGTCGTCCTTACCGTGTAGCGCCCCTACCGGTGCCCTCCGCCCCAGGCCCGCCTCCCTCTGCCGCTGCCGATTATCGCCGTCCACGTGCGCCCCGACACCGGCCACTGCTGCTCCTCACGTCGCCCCCTGCAGCAAGACCGCGCGCCCGCACCGTGCTATCGCTGCTAGCCGCTCCTGGCCTCGCCCCCGCGTACTGCGACGCGCCGCGAGCCACCGCTGCTCTGCTTTGCTGTAGCTACTCTGCCGCTTCTGTCGTCGCTACCTCGCTGCGTCCGCCTCCGCCCTGCTACCTCGACTGCCGGGCCTCGCCCCCCCTGCGCCCGCTCTGCCCAACCGGTCCGCGGCCACCCCTCGCCTCCCCTGGCCCTGGCCGCCGGTGTGCGAAGTGTGCGTGCCCAGCGCCCCTCGGGCATGCGCCCGTTCGGGCCATGCCCATTAGCCACGCGCCCAGCGCCCGTTAGGCTAGATGGGCCACTGCGATTCAGGCCCCATGCCCAGAACATTTTTTTAATAAATAACTAGTTGATTAACTTAATTAATCTTAAATAATTAATTAACTTAATTAATATTAATTAATATTAATAAATTAATTAAAGAGTTAATTAAACTAATTAACCTAAACCCTAATTAACTAAAACAGTCAATGAAAGGGGGTCCCACCACTGTTGACCAGTCAAACGTTGACTGGTCAACTGGGTCCCTCTGGCCCACCTGTCAACCACTGGGTACACTTTTGTGTACACTGTGCTGGGTGCGCCTAGCAATTTAGCAATTATTTTCGAATTAAAAATAATTCCAGAAATTAATAAAATCTTTAGAAAATATATCTTTTAATCCGTAACTCGGAATAAAATATTTTCAACATGAAACTTGCTCACAACAACGAGACGAATCCGAATACGCAGCCCGTTCGTCCGCCACGCATCCCTAACATAGCAAACACGCAACTTTCCCCCTCCGGTTCGTCTGTCCGAAAACGCGAAACACCGGGGATAATTTCCTGGATGTTTCCCCCCTTCACCGGTACCACCTCGTACCTCGTTAGGGCACACCTAGCAACACGCCTTGCTTTGTCATGCATCGTTACACATATGTTTGCATTGTATTCATTATTTCTTCCCCCTCTTCTCTCGCTAGACACCGAGATCGACGCCGCTGCTACCCAGTACGACTACGGTGTTGACGACCCCTCTCTCTTGCCAGAGCAACCAGGCAAGCCCTCCCCTTGATCACCAGATATCGCCTACTCTACTCTCTATAATGCTTGCATTAGAGTAGTGTAGCATGTTACAGCTTTCCGTTAATCTTATCCTGATGCATAGCCTATCCTTGCTACTACTATTGATACCTTTACCTGCAATCCTAATGCTTAGTATAGGATGCTAGTTTATCATCAGTGGCCATACTTTCTTGTCCGTCTGCCATGCTATACTATCGGGCCATGATCACATGGGAGGTGATCACGGGTAAATACATATATACATAATATATGATACTTGTGGTGACTAAAGACGGGTCGGCTCGTAGGAGTACCCGCGAGTGATTCACGGATTGGGTCCGAAAGGACGTTTTCCCGACGGCCCTCTGAGTGGATCTTTGTGGGGAAGCGACAAGGCAGGTTGAGACCACCTAGGAGAGGGGTGGGCCTGGCCCTGGTCGGCGTTCGCGTTTATTTCAAGATAACACATTTAACGAGATCTTGTTATTTGATCTGAGTCCGGCCACTGGCCTATACGCACTAACCATCTACGTGGGGACAGTTATGGGCACTCGACGTCGTGGTATCAGCCGAAGCCTTCGTGACGTCAGCGACTGAGCGGCGCGCAGCGGGTTGGACTGGAACGCCTACTCTTGTTTAAGGGAGGCTAGGTCTGCTCACCGGCCGCATACGCAACATGTAGGTGTGCAATGGGCGATGGGCCCAGACCCCTGCGCCATAGGATTTAGACCGGCGTGCTGACCTCTTTGTTGTGCCTAGGTAGGGCTGCGACGTGTTGATCTTCCGAGGCCAGGCATGACCCAGGAAAGTGTGTCCGGCCAAATGGGATCGAGCGTGTTGGGTTATGTGGTGCACCCCTGCAGGGAAGTTAATCTATTCGAATAGTCGTGATCTTCGGTAACAGGACGACTTGGAGTTGTACCTTGACCTTATGACAACTAGAACCAGATACTTAATAAAACACACCCTTCCAAGTGCCAGATACAACCGGTGGTCGCTCTCTCACAGGGCGACGAGGGGAGGATCATCGGTTAGGTTTATGCTATGCGATGCTACTTGGTGAACTTACCATCTACTCTCTTCTCCTGCTGCAAGATGGAGGTTACCAGAAGCATAGTCTTCGATAGGTCTAGCTATCCCCCTCTTATTCCGGCATCCTGCAGTTCAGTAGGTGCCCTTATTCCTGCAGCATATGATACCCTTATTCCTTTTGATACCAATGCATACATATGAAGTGTAGCTCCTTGCTTGCGAGTACTTTGGATGAGTACTCACGGTTGCTTTGCTCCCCCTTTCCCCCCTTTCTATACTCGATCGTTGCGACCAGACGTTGGAGCCCAAGAGCCAGACGCCACTGTCGACAATGACTACTACTACTCAGGAGGTGCCTACTACTACGTGCAGCCCGCTGACGGTGACCTGGAGTAGTTTAGGAGGATCCCAGGCAGGAGGCCTGCACCTCTTTCGATCTGTATCACAGTTTGTGCTAGCCTTCTTAAGGCAAACTTGTTTAACTTATGTTTGTACTTAGATATTGTTGCTTCCGCTGACTCGTCTATGATCGAGCTCTTGTATTCGAGCCCTCGAGGCCCCTGGCTTGTAATATGATGCTTGTATGACTTATTTTTATTTGTAGAGTTGTGTTGTGATATCTTCCCGTGAGTCCCTGATCTTGATCGTACACATTTGTGTGTATTATTAGTGTACGATTGAATCAGGGGCGTCACAGGAAGCGGGATCCTTCGAGGGTAGAACTGATTAGCCCTGGCCTTCCCAAGATTGTCGTCAAGTTCCTTCTCATCCCTGAGGCGCTCAACCTATCCTTCATTAAGTTCATCATGTTCAGATTTAAGCCACTAGGACTTTTGCTTGATGCTTTTGTCCATGCTGGCCAATCTTCCATGGAATATTTCGAGCAGAGGTACCTCAAGGGGTTCCTCGAAGAGATCGTATTCATCCGGCCTGAGCCTTCTATCTTCCTCGGTCTCTCGCATGTTGTTGCTATCCTCAGGGTCATCTTTGTCTCGTTGATCATATCGTCGTTGTTGTTGTCATTGCCAGCTTTCTGGTTGTTGGCGTCGTCCTGAGTGGCACTATTGTCAGGAGTATCTTCAATTCGTTAGATAAGGTCATGGAAAAAAATGGGTCCATTCAAGGATGTCGAGAAACAACGTGCTCTTAGACTGGGCCTCCTAGCCTACCCGAACACTCTCTGTTCAACATGGTCTATGTTTGGACATACTTGAAATGACCACAAATTTTGCAACCAGGTGGGCATGCCCATGATAAGGATACAAGCTAGGTTTGATTGATTTCCTACACCATATGCAAGTTGCGACACGTCGACCCATTTATCACTTTTTTGACTGAGAAAACTCCACACAATGCAAAATTTGTAAAAAACAAAAACAACTTGACATGGCGCCTTGAATTGGTCATACTAGGTCATGATAAAAAAATTGAACCATTTTAAGATTGGCGAGAAACAATATGCTCTTAGACGGAGTCTCGTGGCCTACTCGGACACTCTCTGTTGAACATGGCCTACTTTTGGCCCTTTTTAAATGACCCCAACTTTTGCAAGGAGGTCGGCATGCCCATGGTAGGCATCCATGTTAGGTTTGAATAATTTTGACATTGTATGCAAGTTGTGACACGCACAACCATTTATCGGCCTTTCTTGACAGAGAGAACTCCATAAAATGTAAAATTTATCGAAAACTAAAACAACTTGGCATGGTGCCTTAAATTGGTTATACAAGTCCATGGCAAAACTTAGGGCTTAAAGAATGTGGAACACAACATGCACTCACACTGAGTCTTATGGCCTTGTGGCCCACCCGGATACCCTCGGTTGAACATGCTCTACTTTTGCACTTTTTTAAATGACCCCCCAACTTTGCAAGTAGGTGGGCGTGACCATGGTAGGCATCCATGTCAAGTTTGAATAATTTTCGACACGGTATGCATCCAGCCATTTATCAATCTTTTCTTACCAAGGAAAATGCAGAAAACGCAAAATTTGTCTAAAACCGACCAACTTGGCATGGTGGCTTGAATACGTCATATAAGGTCATGCAAAAAATAGTGTCCATTTCAAGGATGTCGAGAAACAACATGCTGTCACACAAAGCCTACTGGCCTACCCGAACAGCTGATACGTCTCCGTCGTATCTACTTTTCCAAACACTTTTGCCCTTGTTTTGGACTCTAACTTGCATGATTCGAATGGAACTAACCCGGACTGATGATCTTTTTAGCAGAATTACCATGGTGTTATTTATGTGCAGGAGCAAACATTCTCGGAATGACCTAAAACTTCACGGAACCACTTTTCAGAAAATAAGAAAAATACCTGCAAAAGATGAAGGCCAGGGGGCCCACCTCCTGCCCACGAGGGTGGGGGCGCCCTCTACCTCGTGGGCCCCCTGTTGCCTCTCCGACTCCAACTCCAACTCCATATATTGAGTTCCGGGGAGAAAAAAAATCAAAGAGAAGAAATCATCACGTTTTACGATACGGAGCCGTCGCCAAGCCCTAAAACCTGTCGGGATGACTGATCTGGAGTCCGTTCGGGGCTCCGGAGAGGGGAATCCATCGCCATCGTCATCATCAACCATCCTCCATCACCAATTTCATGATGCTCACCACCGTGCGTGAGTAATTCCATCATAGGCTTGCTGGACGGTGATGGGTTGGATGGGATCTATCATGTAATCGAGTTAGTTTTGTTAGGTTTGATCCCTAGTGTCCACTATGTTCTGAGGTTGATGTTGCTATGAATTTGCTATGCTCAATGCTTGTCACTAGGGCGTGAGTGCCATGATTTCAGATCTGAACCTATTTTGTTTTCATCAATATATGAGTGTTCTTGATCCTATCTTGCAAGTCTATAGTCACCTATTATGTGTTATGATCTGTTAACCCTGAAGTGACAATAATCGGGATACTTACTGGTGATGACCGTAGTTTGAGGAGTTCATTTATTCACTATGTGTTAATGCTTTGTTCCGGTTCTCTATTAAAAGGAGGCCTTAATATCCCTTAGTTTCCGTAAGGACCGCACTGCCACGGGAGGGTAGGACAAAATATCACTACTAGGGAAAACCTTATACACAGAACTTTAGCAGTAGCGCGGGTCAAAGAAGCACGCTGGTGCTAAGTAGCAGTAGCGCGCCTATGCAAACCGCGCTGTAGATAAAGTTTTAGCAGTAGCGCGTCTTTTTCTAAACACGTTACTACTAAAATTCCCACGGCTTAGCCGATAGGCTACACATAGTAGTAGCGAACTATATCGAACCGCGCTACCGCTACTTTCTTTGTAGCAGCGCGTTTTAATCTAAACTCGCTACTGGTAAAGGATATAAAATTTAATGGAAAGCACATAGAAAGGTAATTGAAAATGAAAGAAATAGAATAAGGTGAAAGGAAAAAAATAAAAATGTGAAGAAAACTAAATGAAAAAGGGGAGAAAAGAGAAAGGAGTAGCAGTAGCGTGTATCCCAGAACGCGCTGTAGCTAACGTAGCAGTAGCGCGCTTTCTGGAACGCGCTACTGCTACTTCTGACTTAACCACGGGGTTCGTCCTTCCCCATGGCCACTTCCCCCAAATCCGGCTCTCCACTCTCGCCGCCGTTGTCGCCCGTCGGCCGCCGCGCGCTCTCCGCACACCCTCAATGCCGCCCCCGACCCCAGATTCAATGCCGCCCCGGACGCCGCCCCCAACCCCGACCTCGACGCCGCCATCCACCGCGCGCCCGAGCCCCGACCCCGACCTTGTCGCCGCCTGCCGCTCCCTCGTCGCAGGCACCCGAGGTGAGCACGCCTGCTCCTCCCTCTCCCCTACCTCTGCCTAGGGTTTCTTTATATTTTAGTTGCATCAAATTAGTTAGGGTTCACGTAAGGGTGGAAGCGAATCGGATGCGGATGCGGCTCAAATGAGTTAGGGTTCATCTAAGGGTGGAAACGAATCAAATTTCTAAGATGAATAATAAAACAAGTAAAATTTGACCACTTATTTCACTTTATAGTTGGATAATTGGAATATCCGCTACCACTTTTCACCCCTAGCTTCATCAAATTAGATGGTAATTAGGGCAGTAGTTCCTAGGTACTAATTAGTTAGTAAGAACTAGGTACTAATTAGGTACTAGTTTATTTTTATTTATAGTAAGTTTATTTTAATAAGAACTAGTTGAATTAATAGAACTAGTTAATAAGAACTTGTTGCTATTTTTTAGTTAAAGCAATTTTTCCCGCATGGGCATGGACGATGCCTATCCCGCATCCTCGTCGTCGAGTCGGCGGAGGACGGCACCTGCTTGACCAGATGGGCCATGTCCGGGACCGGGCTCCGCCGGTGTGGTACTGGGAGGCGCTACCTACTGGGGGCGCAGGTTGGTGAGGAGCCAGCCTGTCGTTGACCCGAACCTTCTTTGGTGGCGGTCGCATGGGCCAGTGACGATCCAGAGGCTCGAGGACCCCGCAGAGGGGGTGCGTCACCGTGTCAGTGAGGAGGACGCGCACGTCCGTCGCTACTTGTTTGCGTTGGAGCACAGGTTCTCCAATACCTGGCAGGTTCTCCAGGGATCTCACTGGAGCTATGATCCCATGATGGTTCCTTCTCTGTGGGTGTCCACCGCCTGCGTCGATACCCGTCTTGTGCTAGGGTTTTAGTTGTATTAGTGATTTTATATGTATGCCACTATTAGGGATGTATTAGTGATAATATTCGACGATGTATGGATGCATGAGATGATTTACTTTTTCTTATTGAATGCATGCTAATTTGAGTCCTATAAGATATTTTGAAATGTATATCTTGTGTTGCTCAAATAGGATATGTGCTTGCCCAAGTGGCCGGTCATGTTTGCAGGTTACACCTCCAAGTGTCCTATGTTTTGCCGGAGTGTTGATTCATTTCCGTTCCGGCAAATTTCAGGCGCTTGATATGTCCTATTTTAGCAAAGGTCATGCTGGATTTTTTCGTGAATTTTGGCATGACTTCTGACAGAAGATGTAGGAAATATCGAGTGCCCCGGATTTGTGTGTTGAGTATCCTGGTAGTTGTCTTCGATCGATTTTCAATTAATGTTTTAACTATGAACATAGGAAATGTCTGACGACGAAAAGGATTTCAGTATTTGCAAATACTGCGAAGACGAGCGCGGCCTGTGCGACGGAATCTTCCTAGATGATGATAGGCGCTTCAGCATCAAGCTGGATGAGAACTTCGAAGTGGATACAGTAAGTCACAACGACAAGTCTTTTTTCGTAATTAAGCATGACATTTGCTCCATTTGCTTCAACTTATAATTTAAGCATGACATTAATAATGACAAGTCTTTTTTTACTATTCTACTAGCATATCCCCTGCCATGCAAGAGTTTTTGTATTAGATAAGATAGGTTTTAGTCGTACTATGGAGGAAAAGAAAATTTACTTGAAGACCGAGCATGGTTATATTTTCCATGCAAAATTATACAATTCAGACGACTACACCTATTTTGGATGCAAAACATGGCGAGCACTATGCAAGACTTATGCATTTGAGCCTGATATGGTTATCACCTTTGATATTCGTCCGGAAGATGATATTGAAGGTAATACCGACATCTGGGTCGATGTGCAGACGCCTCCAGTTATACCATTATGTAAGTTTCTCAACCATATTTTTGTCTTTGATATTGTTTATTCAAAAATAGTTGACAACTAATTTGTATTGTCAGCTTATTTCGGTGCAAGCAAACATGTCCAGCGCTTGGTAGACAGGACCTACTACTGTCCCGAGGCTGAACTAAACTGCGAGGAGCTAAGTCATTATGTTTCATGGCTTGAGGATCTTGATACTGTCAAGACAAATTTTCTTCCTGCATTTAGAAATGTTAGTACTGAAAACGTGTGACCAATAGTGTTCGTAATGAACTATGGTCACATCTATTTAGGAAGGATGGTAAGATTTTTATTATTTGTCCTCAGTGCATCTTTTCCATACATTATATTTGAAGCTAAACTTCATTGCTAAGTATGTTACCATACGATGTTCTTCAACAGGGACTCCCGATGAATGTTGTGCCTTATGGGATCGAGACTAAAGGTACCATGAGTATTATTACCTTACAGCCAAGATATCCTACAAATTACGTTAGTGCATTCAAGATTAGCGACGGATGCTTAATAGTGCAAGACTGGACCAAATGTGTGATGGAGAAGCGCAGAGAAGTACTAGGGGGCAGCAAACACATGCGCTACCCACGATTATGAGACAAGTTCATCTGCATGCTCCAACTTGATCAAGGAGGAGAGCTACACATGTTTTATGTTATTTTACCTAAGAGAGAGCAGCAGGAGTGATTAGCTAGCTAGAAATGAGTTTGAGGATGATGATGTGCTACACTATTACTATGATGATAAAATAGCTAGTGTTGGTGGTAATGACTATGATGATTATTATTAGCTAGTGTTAGTGGTGATTAAATAAATACTGTTGGTAGTAATGACTATGATGATGATTAAATAGCTTGTGCTGGCGGATTAGATTCAAGTGGAGGCAACATGTGGTGAACATCGAAAGTACTACTAGTCCAAACTGATCAAGTTTGGATTAGTAGTATACTTTTGACATGCACCACATATTGCCTCCACTTGAACCTAATCCACCTTCATTTGACACACTGTTATGGACATAATGATGTAAATCTCATAACTGGTATTGTACCAATATTTGTACGATGGCGCATAAATACACTAAAAATAAAAAATAAAAAAGAATACTAGTAGCGATGGAGAGAAAACACGCTGCCAGTAGTTACAATAGCAGTAGCGTGGGAGTGAACAAACGCTGCAGCTATTTGTCCTAGCAGTAGCGCGTGTGGGCACGCGTTACTGCTAAGCAATAGCTGTAGCGCCTTATTAGTAGCGCGCCTACCCGTGCTATAAGTGAGCACAAAACCAGCGCTACTGCTAGGGTTTTCCCTAGTAGTGGATGTCATGCAAGTTCTTTTCCATAAGCATGCCTACATTATATTCGGAATACATGCCTACATTATATCAATATACTAGAGATAGTTCTGTGTCACCCTAGGTTATGACTGTTACAAGATGAACCACATCTGGCATAATTCTCCATCACTGATCCATTGCCTACGAGCTTTCCATATATTGTTCTTCGCTTATTTACTTTCCCGTTGCTATTGCTATCATCACTAGAAAATACCAAAAACATTACTTTTACTACTGTTACCTTTTGCTACTGTTATCACCATTAGCATATTACTTTGCTACAAAACACTTTGTTGCAGATATTAAGTTTCCAGGTGTGGTTGAATTGGCAATTCAGCTGCTAATACTTGAGAATATTCTTTGGATCCCCTTGTGTCGAATCAATAAATTTGGGTTGAATACTCTACCCTCGAAAACTGTTGCGATCCCCTATACTTGTGGGTTATCAAGACTATTTTCTGGCGCCATTGCCGGGGAGCATAGCTCTATTCTTTGAGTCACTTGGGATATACATCTGCTTATCATTATGAAGAACTTGAGAGATCCAAAAACCAAGATCTATCCCTCAACTGCGAGGGGAGGTAAGGAACTGCCATCTAGCTCTGTACTTGATTCACCTTCTGTTATGAGTAAGTTTGCGACACCTACACCTGCTTCTACTATTCGTTCTGATATGTCGCATGTTATTGATGATGCCACTTCTGCTATGCATAATACTTATGATGAAACTACCTCTATGCATGATACTACTGTGCCACTTAGTGAGTTTCTTGATGAACAACTTGCTAGGGCTAGAGAAATTGAAAATATTGAATCTGGTGATACTGATGAAAGTGATGATGAAGAATCACTTGTTATTCCTAAGGGTTATGTTTTTGATCAAGAAGCATCTTTAGCTATTTTAGCTTGCAAAAATAGAAATGAACTCAAAAGGTTATTAGCTAAATGGAGTAAGCAATCTCTAAATGCTAGAATGAAACATGACCCTGCTTTTTCTATTTCACCTATCTTTGTTACTGATAAGAATTATGAATTCTCTGTTGATCCTGATATAATTACTTTGGTTGTATCTGATCCTTTTCATGGTTATGAATCTGAAACTGTTGTGGCACATCTTACTAAATTGAATGATATAGCCACCCTGTTCACTAAAGATGAGAGAACTCGTTACTTTTATATCCTTAAAATATTTCCGTTCTCATTAAAAGGTGATGCTAAGATATGGTTTAATTCTATTGATCCTGGTTGTGTGCGTAGTCCCCAGGATATGATTTATTACTTCTCTGCTAAATATTTCCCTGCTCATAAGAAACAAGCTGCTTTAAGGGATATATATAATTTTGTGCAAATTGAAGAAGAGAGTCTCCCAGAAGCTTGGGGGAGGCTTCTCCAATTACTTAATGCTTTGCCTAATCATCCTCTTAAGAAAAATGAAATACTTGATATCTTTTATAATGGACTAATCGATGCCTCCAGAGATTACCTGGATAGTTGTGTTGGTTCTGTTTTCAGGGAAAGAACACCGGATGAAGCTGAAATTCTATTGAATAATATGTTGACAAATGAAAATAATTGGACATCTCCGGAGCCAATTCTTGATCCTATTCCTAAATCAACTCCGAAGAAGAGGGGTATTCTATTTCTCAGTCCTGAAGATATGCAAGAGGCAAAGAAATTTATGAAAGAAAAAGGTATTAAAGCTAAAGATGTTAAGAATTTACCTCCTATTGAAGAAATACTTGGTCTTAATTTACCGCCTGTTGAAGAAACATATAATCTTAATCCTTTACCTATTGAATAAACTCATGGTCTCGATAACCCAACACAGGTAGTAAAGGTAAATTCTCTCTATAGATATGATAAAGCTGAAATCCCATTTACTAAATTTGCTAGCCCATGCTTAGATGAGTTCGATAAATTTATGGCTAAGTAAGAAGATTTTAATTCTTATTTTGGTACGCAATTGAAATACAATTCAAATATGCTTGAACACTTGGGTGATTATATGGCTAATGTTAAAGGTGAACTTAAACTTATTAGTAATCATGCTTCTATGGTTACCACTCAAGTAGAACAAGTACTTAAAGCTCAAAATGATTTGCTCAATGAATTGAATAGTAAAGATAATGATAATGCTGTTAGAGTGGCTACTAGAACTAGTAGACTTACTCAGGAACCTTTGTATCCTAAAGGCCACCCTAAGAGAATTGAGCAAGATTCTCAGAGAAATAACATAGATGTACCTAGTTCTTCTAAAAAGAAGAAAAGGAAAAATGATAAGACTTTGCATGCTTCTAGTGATCCTATTGCTGAAACACCTGAGAATCCAAATGATATTTCTATTTCTGATGCTGAAACTCAATCTGGTAATGAACCTGAAACTAGTGACAATGTTAATAATAATGTTCATAATGATGCTCAACCTAGTAATGATAATGACATAGAAATTGAACCTGCTATTGATCTCGATAACCCACAATCAAAGAATCAACGTTATGATAAGAAAGATTTTGTTGCTAGGAAACATGGTAAAGAAAGAGAACCTTGGGTTCAGAAAGCCATGTCTTTTCCTCCCAAACCATCCAAGAAAAAGGATGATTAGGATTTTGAGCGCTTTGGTGAAATGATTAGACCTATCTTTTTGCGTATGCGATTAACTGATATGCTCAAAACCAATCCTTATGCTAAGTACATGAAAGATATTATTACAAATAAAAGAAAGATACGAAAGCTGAAATTTCCACCAAGCTTGCTAATTATACTTTTAAGGGTGGAATACCAAAGAAACTTGTAGATCCAGGAGTACCCACTATACCATGCTCTATTAAAAGAAACTATGTTAAAACTGCTTTATGTGATCTTGGAGCCGGTGTAAGTGTTATGCCTCTCTCTTTATATCATAGACTTGATTTGAATAAGTTGACACCTACTGAAATATCTTTGCAAATGGCTGATAAATCAACTGCTATACCTGTCGGTATTTGTGAGGATGTGGCTGTTGTAGTTGCAAATGTTACTATTTTAATGGACTTTGTTATTCTTGATATTCCCGAGGACGATAGTATGTCTATTATTCTTGGAAGACCCTTTTTGAATACTGCACGGGCTGTTATTGATTGCACTAAAGGCAATGTCACATTTCATATTAATGGTAATGAGCATATGGTACACTTTCCAAGGAAACAACCTCAAGTTCACAGTATCAATTCTATTGGAAAAATTCCATCGATTATATTTGGAGGTTTTGAATTTCCTCTTCCTACTGTCAAGAAGAAATATGATATTCTTATTATTGGGGATGTGCATATCAACCTTGTTAGTGGATTCCTTTTGATGATCATGAGATGGATGAAACTAGAAGGCACAACCTTCTGTACCCCACTTTTACTTTCTGTTATTTACATTAAATAAAATAAAAATAAATATTTTTTTCTATTATCTGATTATCCATGCAATATAAAAATACCTCGAAAATAAAAGTTCTCCAAATGCCCTAAAATTTAAATATGTTTTTTTCTAGAATATTTGAGAATATTTGGCACTGAGAACACAGCAGGGGGGTCAACCACCTACCCACGAGGGTGGAGGGCATGCCCCCTGTCTCATGGGCCCACGATGGCCCTCCTCCACTTATTCCTGCACCCACACACTTCATCTTCCTCCCACAAACACGAATATCCAGCTCAAGCACGAGTTCTAGCTCATCTTGCTGTCATTTTCGATCTCCTTGCTCAAAGCACCTCTCACAAAACTGCTTGGGGAGATTGTTCCTTGGTATGTGACTCCTCCATTGGTATAATTAGTTTTTGTTCTAGTGCTTTATTCATTGCAAATTTTTGTTGCTTAGGTGACCCTGTTCTTGAGCTTGCATATCAAATTTATATGGTTCCAAGTAGCTTTGATGCATGATATAGGCTCTAGGCACTTGTAGGAGTAGTTGCTATCAATATTATTGAGTTTGGTTTACTTTTATTTTGAAGTTACTAAAAATTTCAGAATTTTTCAGAAAATGATGAGGAGACTTTTGAGGGGCTCATCGAGCCAAAGCTAGAAGGAAAAGGCACCAAAGCCTAAGTATAATCTGCCTCGCACCGCAGAGATTCGGGCGTGTGAATGGCCTTCCGATGATTTTTTGAGAGTAGCCGGGATTTATGAAGATTTTCATGAATTGGCTAAAAATGCAGGTCTCACCGCTTTCCTCCACGACCAATGCGATCAGTATGTCTTACTCACAAATACCTTTGTGCAAAACTTTCATTTCCATTCTAGGAGCTCACCACCTACGGTGGAGTTTCAATTATATGATGAGCATAAGGAGATGTCACTTTGTGATTTTTGTCGAGTTTGTTTAGTCCCTTTTGAGGGCAAGACAAAAGAACCAAATCACAATGGTGTGGAGGGGTTCATTGATACTATCACTATAGGGGAAACAAGGAAGGTTTCTGATGCACGAATCACTAGCTTACATTTTCCTGTTTTACGTTATTTTGCATTATTTGCTAGTCGTTGCTTAATTGGTCGCGAAAACTGTGGAAACCTCAGTATCCCTGATATTATTATTTTGCTCCACAGTTTATATGGTGATAACTATGTTAGTATGGGCTGCATTATTGCCAAACGGTTAAGTCTGAACCGTACAAAGGGTCCCATCTTTGGATGCATCTATGCTTCACGCCTAGCTGCACATTTTAACATACCTGTTAGGCATTATGAGAAGGAAGAAATGGTGCTGCCTTGTGTTTATCTAGATTATAAAAGTATGGTGGCACATGATTTTATTGTTAAGAATAGGGAAGGAGAGCTTAAATATAAATTGTTCTTTAATAAACACCATCCTGAGACTATTACCCTGCCTGCTCCTTCTTTGTTTGATTTATCTGTAGGCACGTACCTTGTTCTGTTGAAGGCTATTCACGCCTACCGGAACCCTGCACCAGCTGAGGAGCCAGAGCCGGAATCACAAATTGATCCTTCACGACAGTCTAATTACCAGTGGGATCCGGAGATGATTGTCAGCCAGTGGCAATCGGAGTCTTCCTCTTCTTCTTCTTCTCAGTACGACCCCAACTATTATTATGGATATCCGCCAGGCCAGCCGTGGCCATAGACCAACTTAGGCCAATAGCCTAAGCTTGGGGGAGTACGTATTTCCCACCGACATTACATTTATGTTCACACACTCATTGCTAGATGTCGGCGCTCATACTTTTTCATTGTATCATCCATGCTAGTTTATTTTCCTTTTTTTATGCTTTCTTCTTGTGTGTTTAATAAACCTTAAGAAAAAAAATTAGTTGTAGCTTTTAATTAATTTAGTTTCCATGCTTGTAGTAGTAATTAGAAAAAAAACCCAAAAAGATTTCCAGTTCTTCTTTTGCTTGTTGGGAGCATTCCCGTGTAAATAGTTTTATTTCTTTTCTTTTCTTTGGGGGTCGATAGCAGAAGACCATAATTAAATTGTTGAAGTGGCTCTTATATGCATTATTGTTTATCTGATGAAAGAGCCCGTATTGCCTTGTCCTCTCCTGTTTATTGAATGCTTCCAGATTCCAGCTTAGTCCAATGCACGTGCCCTATTATTATTCACATCATTCGATCGTGCAAGTGAAAGGAAATTATGATGTTATATGATGGACTGGCTGAGATGAGAAAAGCTGGTATGAACTCAACCTCTTTTGTTTTTGTAAATATGATTAGTTCATCGTTCCTCATTCAACCTATTATGAATAAACATGTTTGCAATGACAATTAGAGATCATAGTTTCTTGTGCCATGCTTGATTAGCTATGAGTTATAATGGTTTACCTTGCGTGCCAACATGCTATTAAAATGGTTATGATGTGGTATGATAGGGTGGTATCCTCCTATGAATGATTTAAGTGACTTGACTTGGCACATGTTCACGCATGTAGTTGAAACAAAATCAACATAGCCTTCACGATATTTATGTTCATGGTGGATTATATCCTACTCATGCTTGCATTCGATGTTGATTAATTTTAATGCATGTTCATGACTATTGTCGCTCTCTAGCTCGTCGCTTCCCAATCTTTTGCTAGCCTTCACCTGTACTAAGCGGGAATACTGTTTGTGCATCCAAACTCCTTAAACCCCAAAGTTATTCCACATGAGTCCACTACACCTACCTATATACGGTATCTACCTGCCGTTCCAAGTAAATTTGTATGTGCCAAACTCTAAACCTTCACATAAATATCTTGTTTTGTATGCTCGAATAGCTCATGTATCAACTAGGGCTGCCTGTATCTTCCATGTTAGGCAGGTTATTCTCAAGAGGAGTGGACTCTGCTCCTCACTCACGAGATAAATGGCTGGTCACCGGGATGCCCAGTCCCATGCTTTATGCAAACTAAATCAAAATAATTGCAAACAAAACTCCCCCTGGGACTCTTGTTAGTTGGAGGCACTCGTTGTTTCGAGCAAGCCATGGATTGATGCTTGTAGCATGGAAGATATCGCCATCTCTTGGTTGTCATGTTGACAATGAAAGTATACCGCTCAAAATATTATTCACCTCTGTTTCAAAACCGAGCTATGGCACCTCTACAAATCCCTGCTTCCCTTTGCGAAGGGTCTATCTATTTACTTTTATGCTGATTCATCATCCTCTTATTAAAAAGAACCAGTTGGAGAGCACCGTTGTCATTTGCATTCATTACTGTTAGTTTACATTGAGTATGACTTGACTGGATCTCTTTTACCATGAATTACAATGTCTAGTCAGTCATTGATCTTTAAAGGTGCTCTGCATTTATGTTTTGCGGTCTCAGAAAGGGCTAGCGAGATACCATATTGTTATATCATATTATGATTGTTTTGAGAAAGTATTGTCATCCGAGATTTATTATTATTGCTTGCTAGTCGATTATGCCATTGATATGAGTAAACTTGAGACCTGAACGTTATTGTGAATCTGGTTAGTTATAATCTTTGCTGAAAACTTGAATGCTGGCTTTACATGTTTACAACAACAAGAGCAAACAGAGTTTGTAAAAGTTTTTCTTTATCACTTTCAGTTTATCAACTGAATTGCTTGAGGACAAGCAAAGGTTTAAGCTTGGGGGAGTTGATACGTATCCGTCGTATCTACTTTTCCAAACACTTTTGCCCTTGTTTTGGAATCTAACTTGCATGATTTGAATGGAACTAACCCAGACTGACGTTGTTTTTAGCAGAATTACCATGGTGTTATTTATGTGCAGGAGCAAACGTTATCGGAATGACCTGAAACTTCACGGAGCCACTTTTCAGAAAATAAGAAAAATACCTGCAAAAGATGAAGGCCAGGGGGCCCACCACCTGCCCACGAGGGTGAGGGCATGCCCCCGTACCTTGTGGGCCCCTTGTTGCCTCTCCGACTCCAACTCCATATATTGAGTTTCGGGGAGAAAAAAATCAGAGAGAAGAAATTATCGCGTTTTACGATACGGAGCCGCCGCCAAGCCCTAAAACCTCTCAGGAGGGCTGATCTGGAGTCCGTTCAGGGCTCCGGAGAGGGGAATCCGTCACCATCGTCATCATCAACCATCCTCCATCACCAATTTCATGATGCTCACTGATGTCTACTACACAACCTTCTTCTTGTAGGCGTTGTTGGGCCTCCAAGTGTAGAGGTTTGTAGGACAGTAGCAGATTTCCCTCATGTGGATGACCTAAGGTTTATCAATCCGTAGGAGGCGTAGGATGAAGATGGTCTCTCTCAAGCAACCCTGCAACCAAATAACAAAGAGTCTCTTGTGTCCCCAACACACCTAATAAAATGGTAAATTGTCTAGGTGCACTAGTTCGGCGAAGAGATGGTAATACAAGTGGTATATGGATGGTAGATAAAGGTTTTTGTAATATGAAAATATAAAAACAGCAAGGTAACTAATGATAAAAGTGAGCGTAAACGGTATTGCAATGATAGTAAACAAGGCCTAGGGTTCATACTTTCGCTAGTGTAAGTTCCTTCAACAATAATAACATAATTGGATCACATAACTATCCCTCAACATGCAACAAAGAGTCACTCCAAAGTCACTAATAGCGGAGAACAAACGAAGAGATTATGGTAGGGTACGAAACCACCTGAAAGTTATTCTTTCAAATCAATCCATTGGGCTATTCCTATAAGTGTCACAAATAGCCCTAGAGTTTGTACTAGAATAACACCTTAAGACACAAATCAGCTAAAACCCTAATGTCACCTGGATACTCCAATGTCACCTCAAGTATCTGTGGGTATGATAATACGATATGCATCACACAATCTCATATTCATCTATTCAACCAACACATAGAACCTCAAAGAGTTCCCCAAAGTTTCTACCGGAGAATCACGACGAAAACGTGTGCCAACCCCTATGCATAGGTTCATGAACCCGCAAGTTGATCACCAAAACATACATCAAGTTAATTACGTGGTATGCCATTGTCACCACAGATACGCATGACAAGACATACATCAAGTGTTCCCAAATCTTTAAAGACTCAATCTGATAAGATAACTTCAAAGGGAAACTCAATCCATTACAAGAGAGTAGAGGGGGGAGAAAACATCATAAGATCCAACTATAATAGCAATGCTCGCGATACATCAAGATCGTATCACCTCAAGAACACGAGAGAGAGATCAAACACATAGCTACTAGTATATACCCTCAGCCCCGAGGGAGAATTACTCCCTCCTCGTCATGGAGAGCACCGGGATGATGAAGATGGCCACCGGAGAGGGATTGCCCCCTCCGGCAGGGTGCCGGAACGGGTCTAGATTGGTTTTCGGTGGCTACGGAGGCTTCTGGCGGCGGAACTCCCGATCTATTGTGCTCCCTGGAAGTTTTAGGGTACGTGGGTATATATGGGTGAAAGAGATACATCAGGGGACTCACGAGGGGCCCACGAGGGTGGAGGGCACGCCCTAGGGGGGTGGATGCGCCCCCTACCTCATGGCCTCCTCGAAGCCTCCCTTACATGCACTTCAAGTCTTCTGGGCTTCTTTCCTTCCAAAAATGAGTTCCGTGAAGTTTTAGGTCAATTGGACTCCGTTTGATTTTCCTTTTCGTCGAAACCCTAAAACAAGGTAAAAACAGAAACTAGCACTGGGCTCTAGGTTAATAAGTTAGTCCCAAAAATGATATAAAAGTGTATAGTAAAGCCCATAAACATCCAAAACAGTAGATAATATAGCATGGAGCAATCAAAAATTATAGATACGTTGGAGACGTATCAACATCCCCAAGCTTAATTCCTGCTCGTCCTCGAGTAGGTAAATGATAAAAACAGAATTTTTGATGCGGAGTGCTACTTGTCATAATTTCAATGTAATTCTTCTTAATTGTGGCATGAATATTCAGATCCATAAGATTCAAGAAAAAAGTTTAATATTGACATAAAAACAATAATATTTCAAGCATACTAACTAAGCAATCATGTCTTCTCAAAATAAGATGGCCAGAGAAAGCTATCCCTACAAAATCATATAGTCTGACTATGCTCTATCTTCACCACACAAAATATTTAAACCATGCACAACCCCGACGACAAGCCAAGCAATTGTTTCATACTTTTGATGTTCTCAAACTTTTTCAATCTTCATGCAATACATGAGCGTGATCCATGGGCATAGCACTATAGGTGGAATAGAATGGTGGTTGCAGAGAAGACAAAAAGGAGAAGATAGTCTCACATCAACTAGGCGTATCAACGGGCTATGGAGATGCCCATCAATAGATATCAATGTGAGTGAGTAGGGATTGCCATGCAACGGATGCACTAGAGCTATAAATGTATGAAAGCTCAACAAAAGAAACTAGTGGGTGTGCATCCAAGTTGCTTGCTCATGAAGACCTAGGGCATTTTGAGGAAGCCCATCATTGGAATATACAAGCCATGTTCTATAATGAAAGATTCCCACTAGTATATGAAAGTGACAACATAGGAGACTCTCTATCATGAGTATTATGGTGCTACTTTGAAGCACAAGTGTGGTAAAAGGATAGTAGCATTGTCCCTTCTCTGTTTTTCTCCCATCAATTTTTTTGGGCCTTTCTCTTTTTTATGGCCTCTTTTTCTCTTTTTTTGGGGCTTCTTTGGCCTCTTTTATTTATTTATTTTCGTCCGGAGTCTCATCCCGGCTTGTGGAATAGATTGGTAGGAAAAGACCATCGCTCGTCCCCGACCGCCACTCATAAGGAAGACAATCAATAAATAAATCGTGCTCCGACTTCATCACATAATGGTTAACCATACGTGCATGCTACGGGAATCACAAGCTTCAACACAAGTATTTCTCAAATTAACAACTACTCAACTATCATGACTCTAATATCACCATCTTCATATCTCAAAAAAATCATCAAGTATCAAACTTCTCATAGTATTCAATGCACTTATATGAAAGTTTTTATTATATCCCTCTTGGATGCCCATCATATTAGGACTAGTTTCATAACCAAAGAAAATTACCATGTTGTTTAGGACTCTCAAAATAATATAAGTGAAGCACGAGAGTTCATCTATTTCTACAAAATAAAACCACCACCGTGCTCTAAAAAGATATAAGTGAAGCGCTAGAGCAACAACAAACTACTTCGAAAGATATAAGTGAAGATCAATGAGTAGTCGAATAATTATGCAACTATGTGAAGACTCTCTAACATTTAATAATTTCAGATCTTGGTATTTTATTCAAACAGATATCAAAACAAAATAAAATTACATCTAATAATATAAAACATCATGTGAAGAATCTAAAACTTAGGATCAACCGATACTAACCGATAGTTGTTGAAGAAGAAAGGTGGGATGCCAACCGGGGCATCCCCAAGCTTAGACGCTTGCGACTTCTTGAAATATTATCTTGGGGTGCCTTAGGCATCCCCAAGCTTGAGCTTTTGTGTCTCCTTAATTCCTCTCATATCACGGTCTCCCTAAATCTCAAAAGTTTCATCCACACAAAACTCAACAAGGAATCGTGAGATAAGTTAGTATGAACCATTGCCAAAACCTTATCATACTCAACTGTAGCAAATCACTAAAATTATTATTCAACATTGCATACTAAATGCCTCTGCATATTTAATAGTCCTATCCTCAAATAGAATCATTAAAGAAGCAAACATATGCAAACAATGCAAACATAACAGCAATCTGCCTAAACAGGACAGTCTGTAAAGAATGCAGCAACATCCATACTTCCCTAGCTCCAAAAAATATGAAAGAAAATTCACACTGTAGTAAATTTATCAGAGCTTAATATGAAAAAGGTTTCAACATTTTATCACATTATAACTTTTCTAGGGAATTATTGCAACAGCGGTAAACTTTCTGTTTTCAAACAGCAACATGAAGACTTGTAAAATAGGCATAGTAAAGGCTATCAATGCCACTTTTATTGAAATAAAAGATGCAAAACAATGTTATAAATAACAGAAAGCAGATCCTAATAAAATAAATTGACGCTCCAAGCAAAACACATATCATGTGGTAAATAAAAATATAGCTCCAAGTAAAGTTACCGATGGACGAAGACGACAGAGGGGATGCCTTCCAGGGCATCCCCAAGCTTAGGCTCTTGTCTATCCTTGAATATTACCTTGGGGTGCCTTGGGCATCCCCAAGCATAGGCTCTTTTGCACTCCTTATTCCATAGTCCATCGAATCCTTACCCAAAACTTGAAAACTTCACAACACAAAACTTAACAGAAAACTCGTAAGCTCCGTTAGTATAAGAAAGTAAATCACCACTTCAAGGTACTGTAATGAACTCATTATTTATTTATATTGGTGTTAAAACTACTGTATTCCAACTTCTCTATGGTTTATAAACTATTTTACTAGCCATAGATTCATCAAAATAAGTAAACAACACATCGAAAACAGAATCTGTCAAAAACAGAATAGTCTGTAGTAATCTGGATCAAACGTATACTTCTGGAACTCATAAAATTCTAAAATAAATTGATGGACCTGAGGAATTTATCTATTAATCATCCTCAAGAAGAATTAACTAAATATCACTCTCCAAATAAAAATGGCAGCAATTCTCGTGAGCGCTAAAGTTTCTGTTTTTGACAGCATGATCAACAAGACTTTCCCCAAGTCTTCCCAACGGTTCTACTTGGCACAAACACTAATTAAAACATAAAAACTCAATCATAAAAGAGTCTAGATAAATTATTTATTACTAAACAGGAGCAAAAAGCAAGGAACAAAAATAAAGTTGGGTTGCCTCCCAACAAGCGCTATCGTTTAACGCCCCTAGCTAGGCATGATGATTTCAATGATGCTCACATAAAAGATAAGAATTGAAACATAAAGAGAGCATCATTAAGAATATGGCTAGCACATTTAAGTCTAACCCACTTCCTACGCATAGGGATTTTGTGAGAAAACAACTTATGGGAACAAAAATCAACTAGCATAGGAAGGCAAAACAAGCATAACTTCAAAACTTTAAGCACATAGAGAGGAAACTTGATATTATTACAATTCCTACAAGCATAAGTTCCTCCCTCATAATAATTTTCAGTAGCATCATGAATGAATTCAACAATATAACCAGCACCTAAAGCATTCTTTTCATGATCTACAAGCACTAGTTGAATGCCCGTGCATTGCCATGGGACAACAAACTTAGACAAAGAGACATTTATCAAATCATCACAATACTAT
This sequence comes from Triticum urartu, assembly GCF_003073215.2. Lineage (NCBI taxonomy): Eukaryota > Viridiplantae > Streptophyta > Magnoliopsida > Poales > Poaceae > Triticum > Triticum urartu. The sequence continues at coordinate 52,820,851 of NC_053028.1, read as the reverse complement.
GCATCATGTATATCGTATGCAGCTTATGAGCTTGTTTAAACAAATATTATCTTATACAAACACAACATTTTGCCTCTTGAGCACCGGCGCTCGTGTTCGACGCTACAAAATCACTACATATGAATGTTATTTATCATCACAAAAGGTTAAAAATAATAGTACTGATATTCACAAAGGGAATGAAACGCAAATGGAAATCTATAGAAACACGACAAACCTTCTTATTTTTGCAGATGTTGCATTCACTTAAATGATTGTAGTTTTATAAGCTCAAATAACATGTACTCCCTCCGTGCCATAATGTAAGATGTTTTTCACACAAAAACGTCTTACATTATGGGATGGAGGGAGTAGAATACTACATGTGTGAATTTTATGGTGTTTTTTTACAAATGGAGACTTTTGAAATAATAATTTTGGCACTGCTACAGGAAGTCCAAAGTGAATTTACTGTCTTACACTTACTAACTGAACAAAATAGTAAGGCGCACTGCTATGGAAGAGATATGCACATGCTCTTACCTCAACAAACACCAACATGATCTTTCTCTCCATCGCGATCTGGTTGTCATGCCACCTTCAGCTCCATTCCTCTTTGTTGTACTCGTCATCCAACTTGTTCCTCCATTTATCCCACTGTGCCCACAACTCTACCTTCCTTTGGCTTTCTCCGCTCTTATAATTCTCTTTAGGAGAACTTCTTAAACATGTTAACACAAATAGAGGAATAAATATATCCCCGCAAAAAAAAATATATCCCCGCAAAAAAATAGATCTTCATATCCAACCAGCTCATGCTACAAGTGCATTTAAAACCACAAAGCTAAGTTATACAATTACATGGTCATGCACTAATCCAAACAGCCATCTACTTCGTAAACCATCAAAATCCAGGTGGAACACTTCTGCTAAACACTTTTCTCCATGCATGTTTGCTATTGAACTTGTGAAAAAAAAGTGAGCCACAAACATGAAACTATGAAACCAAATGTTTTACATGCATATTACTGCAAATGAAATCAAAGGAATTCATTAATTAAGACATGTACAAAACTAAGGAAAATAAAAGGAACTGGTAGAAACCGAGGGAAGGTCTTACTCTACTGACCTCACCCAATGGGGACATGCAAATTCTTGTGGATCAACACCGATCATGGGTAACCTATATTTTTAGATAGATTCCACATGGACAACAGGTGATATTGTATATTTTTATATGAAAGCACAATACATACCCATTAGTCTCTTTGTTTATCACGTGCCTTCAAATGCTAGATAACAACTAATCTCAAAATGACAACTTGCTAAAATTCTGAACTCATAGTAGTATTTTTCTGGAAAAACAGGGTCTTTCAAGAAGGAATAATTGGTTCATAATTTATGTGCCTAAACATAGTCCTCATAGCATGTCATAATTTGATACTTGATCCTCATAATAAGACTATCTGACCTCCAAACAAAGGCTATCTGAAGACCCAACTAATATAAAAAGTTCCAAAAACACCACAATTATGCTCAGTGAAGGCTTCTCCTCTCGACCTATGGGCCCATTTTCTTTCACGTCAAGCCATTCCATGAACAGCATGGGCCAGCTCACCAACATAAATCTGACACTGCAAAGTGGCGGCATCCAGTTGTATCTGATAGTCTGCATGTGTTAAATGAATAATTTGTTATCGTAATCATGAGAGGCTGGCACTTATTGTTTTCAAACAGAAGTATGTGTTCAAGTCTAAACCACAAATAAACAGTAACACACCCTTAAGAGAAGTAACCATCTTGCATGAGCACCCGATCTAATAGCATGAGTATGAAATGGTAAGTTGGGTCAGTTAGAGGATATAATATGAACAACCATAGCAATCAATAAAAAAGTCCATTGGATCATTACACCGAAGTGAATCGTTCTCCCTTCTTAAGAAGAATAATCACCTTCAATTTAAAGATCAGTGCTTGCATAGAACTGTAATTGGAGAGTAACTTCACTTTTAACAAATTTAAAGATTTTAATTTTCAAGTAATTCACTTGTTCCAAAAGGCCTCTTCCCACATGTAACAGACTGGCAATTTACTTTTCAAATAATTCACTTGTTCCAATAATCCACTTTCTCAAGTTCAGCATAACTAAAAAGGGATCAGAAGTATAGATGACAAATTCTTGACCTTAACATATGTGTATTATGTGATGATGGAGTAGTGACTTCGTAAACAGATTCTTAACAAACTAAAGAGGGATACAACCTACATTTTCACTTGTTCTTTGAAGCGATTAACAATGCATTTTTTCCAGTCAAATAATACATGGTAAAATCCGAACACAGGTAGGCAATCTAAGGAACCGAACACGGATAAACTGGATTAAGTGGACGTGGTGATATGTCCCTGATAGTTCATGCAGAGAAAAAAAATGTTTATTGAACATGGTGTTAATTCTACACAGATACAGAAAATGTGTTAATTCTACACAGATACAAAAAATGTTTGAAGAAATTCAGAAAAAAAACCATTTAGTTTTTCGTTTGGAATTCCATATTTGTAAGTGTCTTTAAAAAACGTTCATGTTCAGAATTTCGGCCACTCGCTCTTTTAAAAGAGTTTCAAATTTTGACATTCCGAGCAATTTTGAAAGACACAAACATGTTATTGAAAATTTAGCACAATTTTAAATTGTGAACAATTGTATTTTATGAACAAAATTTGAAACAATGATCATTTTTTGAAATTTTGAACATTTTTTTATAAGTGCGAGCATTTTGTTGAAAATAACAAAAAGGGAAAATGAAAACATGTAAAAGGAACAAAAAACAAATAGTAAACCGGTCGCTGAGTGATATATTTTCATTTCTAATTTTAAAGTTTATTTTTATTTGTCAACAGATGTTCAGAAATTTCAGAAATGTTCACGTTCGAAGAAACATTTACTATTGTCAAAAAGAAAATCACATGCGAAATTTAAACAAAGATTTAATCCTTCGTGACTTATATGTTCATATAAAGTGTGCTGCAATTACGGCTAACAAATCAGATGTGCTGTAGTGGCTATTGTAGTTACGCAGTCGCGTTATGTCTTGTGTTCGATCGCGCTCACCCATTTTAGTTATTGCGAAATTGGTTGCGGCTTTCTTTAGTCTCTTTTAGGATAGCGCTGAAATAGTGTCATAGGAGTCATTTGGTTCTAGTCCAACGCAATTGATTGTAATGACGGTCGTGTGTAGGGCTTTCCCTTTCCATGTAGAGCACTTTTTTTTATTTTCCACCACGCACTACCGCAAATGGGCCGGCCCAGGTCATGTGGCGTACGGCATGCACGTATACGTACGAAAATTGAGAGGAACTAACTAACTAGTTCGAGATTGGGACGCACCGTTTGAGAGATAAAACGTTTTGAATAAACGGATCTACAAAAAAGGAAAAAACTCTCATGTTGCAACAAGTGGCGCATTGCATATGCGTCACTTGTCGCAAACAGGGGAGTTGGAATGATCTTTACAACGAGTACTCCTCAACTAGTGATTTTGAAGAAAATCGATGATTTGTGAAAGGTCTCGTTTGTATATGCGTTAAGACGATAGTTGTTCAACAGAAACTCTATTTTTTTAAATCAGGCAGTTGTTCCAAAATCACATTTTTTTCACTTTCTTTTTTGAACATAGTACAAACGCAAACGCTAATACATATGCGCATGCACTCACCCCTATGAATGCACACGTACATCCTATCCATATGAGCACCTTCGAGAGAAGGGGCCGTCATATCATCTGGAGATTTGCGAAGTCACCGTAGGCGCTTCGTCATCAACGGAAACACCTCCTCCCACTGAAAGTGCGTCGTCGGAAATCTTGAAATAAATCTAGAAATAATGCCGGCAGCAAGAATTGAACCCTGGTGGGCTAGAGATACCACTTTTCCTCTAACCATTTAATCACATGTTGATTCGCACATTTTCACTTTCAATAACAATACCATGTGGTGATTTATAATCTTCAGGTTTTGTCGGGCGTCGGGTAGACCAATGGGTACAACTCCTCCTACTCCGCCTGTCTGGGTGTTATCACGGGGCGACTACAATAGAAGAAGGGTCACCAGTGAAAAAATAGAAAAAATATGTCTGGGCCATCAAATCCGGGATGAATGGTCCAGATTCTAGTGGATGAATCCAAGCACACAGGCGATAGGTCCTTTGCAAAAAAAACACCACTGGTTATAGTTGTTTTGCTTTCAGGACCATCTTCTCTACCGTAGGAACGCAGCAGAGCAGACCCAAATCCCTCAATCCGCATGGCCGCCAACTCTTGGAGACTTGGCAAGCCCCACCGACGGTGGCAGCGGGCCAGATCTGGTGCCTAGCCGGGCGATTGTGGCCTGTATTGGAGGTTCAGATCCAACACCCGACCGTCTCGTTGCCGGCGGTCTGACTGCCCCGACGGACCTCGCGTGTTCTAAGCTACAGCCTTGTGCGGACAAGTTCTCCAAGGTACTCTGCTCTGACGTCCAGAGGACAACCTCGCTCCATCCTTTGTCCTACCCAACCAGACCATTCTCCACATGTCGCCTGCACCCCTGCGACTCTAGCTCCGCCATCTGGTAACACCTGAGAAGAAAACTACAGCTAGCCTTCAGGTCTGCTTGTCTGCCAGGTTGCTACCAGTCTACATAGTTAATTCTGTAGCATTTCATGTAGCGCTCGTAAAAGAAATCCTTCTTGTCCGAGAACTATGTTTTATCGTTGTTGGATGTTGTATGATTCTGCATATTTGGAAATGATATGAATGGCAACATTTTGAAAATTATAAGCATATGCACATTTAGGTTAGTTAACATATTTTTAACATGAGTAGCAGTATCTTGGAAGCTTACAATTATTTTTGCGCAAAGGCTATATTCAGAGAAGTATGCTTAAGTAGTACAGTAGCAAACCCATTGGCATATACACACACTTCTCTGTACCAAATTCAGTTAGTTCTGAGAGACCTTTATCCAGTATTGATTAGCCATAACAAAAATACACAATGTGTGATTACTTGAAAATTTGGGCTGGACAACTAGTTCATGCTCATCTGGGATATACTTTCTTTCAACTTGAGAGCGATAACAAGGATATCTCTCTGTATGCTTGCCTGTGAGGTTGCCACCAATTTTCCCTAGTTAATTATGTAGCATTTATGTAGGAAATCATTTTTGTTCAATGTTTGTACCACAAACTATAGTACAGAATCTTAGTTTAGTATGTATTGATACTTTCCTGTACCAGATTCAGTTAATTTAGAGAGACCTTTTTTCAGTGTTGAACTGTTGATTAGCCATAACAAAAAACATAATGTTTGCTTACTTCAAAATTTTGACCGGACACCTAGTTTATGCTCATCTGGGATATGCTTGCTTTCAACTTGAAAGAAATAACAGGGATATCTCTCTATATCGATGCATAGAAAAATTAATCACCGGACAAGTTTGCTTATACTAGATTTTCGAGCAGTTTTGTATTGTGAAATTTCATCCTCTTGTCGGATATTGTACATGAGGACATACTAATCTCATCTACCTATTAAAGTACCTGCATGTGAAGTGCTTGTAGGCACAAGACTGAAATTCATTACACTTGCAATGTGTGCCACTTCACTGATTTCTGGGAGTTCACTGTCTATTTGTCCAGTAATGCCATTGAAACTAAAATCATGATAGTTTTTCTTTAGTGAAACAATTGCATTGGCTCTTTGGTCTTCCTCATTCGGCTTTTATGACACTACAATTGTAAAGAGACAACTTTTTTTACCTTTTTTATGTACAAAAGAAGACACTCTTTTTGTGTATATGTAGAAAAGAAGATACTCTTTCTGTGTATGTAGAAAAGAAGACACTCTTTTTGTGTATATGTAGAAAAGAAGATACTCTTTCTATGTATGTAGAAAAGAAGACACTCTTTCTGTGTATTGGGATTGATTTGGGATAGACCTTCGGTTGCTAACCATCCATTGAGCCATAATGTAATATCAATACAGCAGAACAACCGATCGTAAGCTATTTGCGTTAAGCAAGTCTTACTGGGATGATGAGTTGCAAAAATTGATACAAGTGATCTGTCAATGTCAAGCTGTGATTATATTTTTCCATGTGATATTCTTTCCTGGTCTCTTCACTAGTCAGACATGTGACTTTGTGCTGCAACATAAATTCTTTACTTTTGTCATCTATGAGTTATTAGAAGAACTTGAATTGCATTCTTAATTGTTTTCCTATTTCTGTCCTTGTAATGTAAACTATTTTTGCTTGTATTTGTAGATGCATGATGCTCTGACTACTAGAAACATCAGGACTACAGATGGATAGAAGAAGCTTTTATCAAAGTCTTCCCTTTCTGACACTTGAGAGAATTTCTCTGCAAGATATATTTAAGTCTGTTCTTGATCATGCATCTGTATGTGGCTGCACTCAACTGAATATGGTTTGCTTGGTGTGATCTTTCCAGAACAAGAAGTTTCATGAGCAAGTAGTAGAACTGGAGGGAAAGGCTAGAGCATTTATTTTATGTACTATCAAGATATTAGTCCTTAATACTCTATCTTGCTGGCCATGTACTAAAAATGGTGCTACCATGTCTCATCAAGATATGTATGCTTGTGATATGCTCAATCTGCGAAGGTCCAGTCAGATGTTTTGTTATGCTTCAAATGGTGGCTGAATCTGTGCCATAAGCCATCCTTGAACAAAATGAATGGAGAGGGAGATGAAATACTTGAGGTGGTTGCTGCAAAAGTTATATTTTATAACTAACTGCTAGTAGGGGGTTTTTCGTAAAATGTACATTAAGTGGCTAAGATTCTTCCACCAGAATCTATGCCATCCACCTACGATCCAATGGCTCATGGCTGTTTTTCTATTTTTGCACTGGTGGCCCTTCTTCTATTGTAGTCGTTCCCGTGTTATCATGTCACGTATTTGCATCATAAACACATAATACCCACACTGATTCAAATTATTTCAAGTTTTAGGTTTGTCTTGAGTCAACCGTTTTTATGTTTTATAGATCCATGAAAATTCATGATAATGTCTACATTATATCAATTACATATGGTATAAAAACATATTTTATAATGATTATTTTTTATGGGGAAATATATTATAATGATACTTGCACACTATGACGCAGCAACGGTGAAAATACCACATTCATGGCTGGTTGAAAGGTTAGAGGTGCAGCCTTGAGACCGGATAGTATCACCTTAAATTTGAAGTGTCCGTGGTAAGTGTGGAATGCTGGTTTTGGTTCATCTGCTGCAGCAATTTGTATCTCACGGTACCCCGAGCACCAATCTAACTTGGTTCAGAATGTTGGGCAAGTCTAATCTGGGTGGGAGGGTGATGAGAGGCTTCCGTGCGCCCGAAAAGGCTCTGCGACATGCCTCGGACGCGCCCATCTGACTAAATCCCCACTTCACGTCCAACTCTTTTTTCTTTTTGCGTTCTCCACTGTGGGCAAGCGAGACCCGTGTGCACAAATATGTGCGCGCACACACACGCACGAGGTTTTGTTTCAGATATGCTAAGTCTCGTGCCTTTTTTAGGGCGGTTTTGGCTTTTGGGAGCATATGCTCCCTAATGAAATTCAAAATAAGTAGTAAATAAAATTTAAAAATTCAGAATTTTTTCTAGATTTTCTTATTAGTGTGACAAGAGTACTTGCCAATTTTCATGCGAAACAGGATGACGGTGATTCCTCAGTGAAAAAAACAAAAATAAGTGCAACATTTGTCGTTCGATTTGCTTTTTTCACATATTAAGATACATAAGCTTTCCTGCTAAAAATTTGCAGGTAGCGTTTTGGTGTGACAATGATTACATCTATTTTTTTTAAATAACATTTGGAAAAAAATCATGGGCGGGAGCATATGGTCTCAAGAGCCGAATTAGATTTCTGCTTTTTTATGTTAAATCTTGTGTATAGCACTTACAGAGGGAGGGGAGAGGGGAGAAATTACCATGTTTGGTCCTTCAAGTCTCTGGCGCACAACGATTTCGTCCCACAACTCGAGAAACACTATAATACAATCCTTATAAACGCGAGTACATAACAGTCTACGGTACCCTTATGGTCACCTCGACGGTAGAGCGCCTGATGGCGCTGCATGGCACTGCATTTTTGTGGAAATCCCCCTCCTTTTTGCAGAAACAATGCAAGCTCCCCCGGTCCATGCGCCCTGCCTCATCTTCGGGCACATTTGCCATCCTCTCGCGCAGAGTAGTCAAATTGTCACAGCCTTTTTCAATACACCAGCCGCCTCCAGTCCACCACTCTGAGCCAGCCGCCTCCCATGGCACCACTCATCTCCGCTCCGTCTCTTCCTCGTCTCCCCCAAATCCCTTAGCCAAGCTCGCCCAAATCCCTAACCATAATCACCCTCGCCAATCGATCTCCATCCATCACCATCCAATATCGAATCCATAATGGAGATCACTCATCCGCTGGCGCAACTCCTCGTTCAGGTGGCTGCCGGCGATGCGGAGAAGCTCTCCCGACTGCGCAAGATACGGTCGTAGTTACCTGACCTCATGATACTCTACAAGGAGGAGGTCGGCATTGTTGTTTGTCTTACAGAGAAAGAGGTCAGGAATCACTGGAACGAGAAAGAGGTCGGGCTAGCACAATGATGACAGACTCGCCTTGAGCTTGACAACATATATCGTGTGGCAAAAAGAATGGAAGTGTGATGTACAGGTTCGCTAACCAGCTTCATAGTTTGCTTGGTGTTCGGCATGTCTTGCTAGAGGCCGCTACCAACCGTGCAGTTTGGAGTTGATCCGAACTGCGACCAAGCCGACTTGAACCTAAGGGGTCGCACGCTTAAGGGAAGGAACCTACGAGGTCGGATCCGAGGACACTGGTCGAATGTGATCCGAACTGTATTCAGATTGTGGCCGAGTAGACTTATGGGCTTTAGGGTCCGTGCGAGGCCCAAGTGTTGAGCCCGCGACGGACGCCTATATATAGTGAAGGTGTCGCATACTCACGGGCTGATCGCTTCGGTGCTGTCACTAGGGTTTGCATGTGTTGCGAATAGACACCTCCACTCGCCGCCGGTTGTGTGATCGGACCTAGCAGTCCGTCGCACGACGTTCCTCCTGCACGCGTGGATACCGTTAGAGGCGGTGCACTTGCGCCGCTCCGGCGAACCTGTACGTGGGAACCGACCACCGGTTGTACGAGGGAGATCGGACGAGGAGGAGACGATCCACGCGGACGCACTGCCCCAACTCTTCTTCTGCTGCACGGCACTGCGCGTCTAGTGGTAACGAACTGTGATCCATCTCCCGTAGCATGTTCTTGGTTGTACTGCGCGTAGGAAATTTTAATTTGCAGTCGACGCACCCTACCGTAGATCCCAACTGTGGTATCAGAGCCTCTGCTATAGGATTTGGATTCAGATTGTATGCATATTAGATATGTGGAGGCAATAGATGAGATCTGTTGTCATTGATAAGATTGGCTGTGTGCACGGTTGATGAGATCAACTGCACATGGGGATCGATGTGGCTATGTTTTCTATTGATTGGGATCGATGAGGTCGTGACACGATCTACCCCTACCGGTCAGTTATCCGCCATCGAGGTTGATAGTGAAACGTAAATCCGAACCGGATTCGCGATGATCGATGAGATCGGTTAGATTAGAGAATTCGGCGTCATCGGAGTTCAGATGTGATCTGTAATTTCTGAAAACGTCGGGCGCTGCCGTGTGCATAGCGCCTTGTATTTCGTACACGATCACTCAAACCGGTAGAATACGATTCTAGGCATAACTTTATTTTGCAGGGTTTGATGTGAATAGTTTGGCTCGTGTGTATGTGATGCATGTGTGTAAATTATATATGGCCAACGTGTCATGTTTGGCAGCCGGCAGGAGCCAAAGTGCTGTCATTATATTGTATAACGACCTGCGTGTCGACTTGTGACTCTATGTAAAATTCACTACTAGTTGTAGTAGTTGGATAATAGAGATCAGATTGGTGGCTTGGCGTCCCGGCGTGACAAACAAGATGGAGTTTCTAGATGGTCATCGGAGTTGGAGCCGACCTGGAAGAACATCCATGAAGGAGCCATACTATTTCACAATATGTGTTTATTTGTGATTGTTATGCTTCCTTGTTTTCTATGCATGTTAGAATGGTAGAAAGATCCCTCATGAATATCAAGCGAATTGCCATCCCCGATGTTGCACCTTCGCACATCAAGTACGTCTAGTAGTGGGCTCATAAAATTGGGGTGCTGCTAGGTGTCCTTGAACTGAAGGGTTCGTGTCGGACACGGACATGCACTGCATTAGGTTGACTTGACAAGGCTATCAAAACGGTTTTGGGCCTTGTGGCAAAAGAGGTCGGGAGCCGGGGTATGAGATACCTACCCGACCGACAGGAGTCGTATAGAGATACGATTAGCAAGGAGTTGCTTACCGGATAGGCATGTTGTCTAGCAGTGATGCTAAAGCTCACTAGTCGCATGTGCTAGTCGGATCCTGAATCACGGAGAGTTTGCGGAGGGATGCTGACTTCAGTGGGAGTATTTCTGTTTAAGGCTAGAATTACTCTACATAAACACATTGCTTAGTGATTGCATATTACTCTGTTGTAGATCAATGGCACCACCTGCTCAACCCAACTTTGCATTGAAATCAATTCTGGAAAAGGATAAACTGAATGAACAAACTTTACTACCTGGTATAGAAATTTGAGAATTGTTCTCAAGCATGATAAAAAGGAAAATGTTCTAGAGGATCCGCTTCCAGAGGAACCTGCCAATAATGCTAGTACCACAACCAAGAATGCTTACCAGAAACTCGTTGATGAATCAAACGAGATCAGCTGCCTCATGCTGGTTTGTATGGAGCCCGATTTGCAGCAGCATTTCAAAGACGTTGGGGCTTTCAATATGATCGAGTGTCTCAAGAGCATGTTTTAGGTGCAGGCTGGGACCGAAAGGTTCAACGTCTAGCGATCCTTGATGGATTGTAAGCTGAAGGAAGGTGATCCACTGAGCCCGCATGTGATCAATATGATCGGATATGTGCAAGCTTTGGATCGGTTGGGCTTCCCGCTCTTGGATGATCTGGCTACTAATGCAGTTCTAGGTTCTCTTCCGCCCAGCTATGGGACGTTCATCTCGAACTATCATATGCATGGCATGGATAAGAAGCTCACTGAATTGCATGGGATGCTCAAAGAGGCGGAGCAGGATATTAAGAAAGGCACGCATCAAGTGTTGATGGTGCAGAAATCGGCTAAGTTCAAGAAGAGTTGGTCTAAGAAGAAGGCTAAGGCAAAGGGCACGGAGATCGTAACCTCCGCCGCTGCGCCGAAGTCTGGACCGGACTCAAAGACCATTTGCTATCATTGCAAGGAAACTGGTCACTGGAAGAGGAACTGTAGCAAGTGGCTTGCAGAGCATGGCAAGAAGGCCGGGAATGCTGCTTCAGGCAAAGGTACACTTGTTGCATATGTTATAGACGTTTACCTTGCTGACATACCTAGTAGCTCTTGGGTATTTGATACTGGATCGGTTGTTCATATTTGCAACTCGATGCAGGGGCTGGTAAGAACTAGCCGTGTGGCACAAGGGGAGATTGACATCAGGGTCGGCAACAAAGAAAGGGTTGCTGCGTTGGAGGTCGGCACGATGCAGCTCCAGCATCCTTCTGGACATATTTTGGAATTGAATAATTGTTATTACATTCCTGCACTTAGTCGGAACATTATTTCTGCCTCATGCTTGATGAGTCAGGGTTATGAATTCAATTTAAAGGACAATGGTTGTTCGATTAATTTGAATGGTATGTTCCACGGCTATGCACCAATTATTGATGGGTTATTTATATTAAATCTAGAACAGGAACTGGTCTATAACGTGAATGTCAAGAGGCATAAGCCCAATGAGATAAATCTGACATACTTCTGGCATTGCCGGCTTGGACACATTAGTCTGAAACGCATGAAGAAGCTCCATGATGATGGACTCCTAACTTCAACCGACTTTGGGTCGTTCGAGACATGTGAATCATGCTTGCTTGGCAAGATGACTAAGTCTCCTTTCGCAAAGAGTTGCGAGAGGGCATCCGAGCTGTTGGAACTGATACACAGTGATGTGTGTGGACCAATGAACACAACTGCTAGAGGTGGCTATCAGTACTTCGTGACTTTTACCTATGACTTGAGTAGATATGGATTTATCTATTTGATGAGGCACAAGTCAGAGACTTTGGAAAAGTTCAAAGAGTTTCAAAACGAGGTGGAGAATCAGCTCGGCAAGACTATAAAACTTCTACGATCTGATCATGGAGGTGAGTACATGAGCCAGGAGTTTGATGATCATCTGAAAAGCAGAGGTATAGTACCTCATCTCACACCTCTGGGTACGCCACAGAGAAATGGTGTATCAGAACGGAGGAATCGCACCTTGTTCGACATGGTTCGATCTATGATGAGCAAGTCGGATTTACCCTTGTCATTCTGGGGATACGCTCTAGAAACTGCAGCTTTCACACTTAAGAGGGTACCATCAAAATCCATAGACAAGACACCACATGAGATTTGGACCAGGAAGAGTCCCAGTTTTTCTTTTCTAAAGATTTGGGGTTGTGAAGCATTTGTCAAGAAACTTATGTCAGACAAGCTTACACCCAAGTCGGATAAATGCATATTTGTGGGATATCCGAGGGAAACCTTGGGATATAACTTCTACAACTGGGAAGAGAACAAAGTGTTTGTTGCTCGGAATGGCGTTTCCCTTGAGAAAGAGTTTCTCAGTCGGGAGGCCAGTGGGAGGACGGTCCGACTCAAAGAAATTCAAGGACCTCTCTGGGTCGGCTCGGCTCGTGATGAGATCATACCGGAGTCAGTCAGGGAACCCGTAGTGGAAGCGGCACCAGAACCATGGAGGTCGGAAAGATTGCACAGAGTGCGCGATGTATTGTTGCTAGAAAGTGACGAGCCGGCAACATATGCGGAAGCGATGATGAGCCCAGATTCCGAGGCATGGCTGGAGGCCATGAGATCCGAGTTAAAGTCCATGTATGAGAATCAAGTTTGGGACTTGGTTGATCCGCCGCCTGGCGTAACGGCCATTGGTTGCAAATGGGTCTTTAAGAAGAAAACCGATGTGGATGGAAATGTTTAGATCCACAAAGCTCGGCTTGTTGCTAAGGGTTATGGACAAGTTCAAGGAATTGACTACAACGAGACTTACTCGCCGGTAGTGATACTGAAGTCGGTGAGGATCGTACTAGCTATAGATGCATATTTCGATTACGTGATATGGCAGATGGATGTCAAGACGGCTTTCCTTCATGGAAATTTAACCGAGGACGTGTATATGATACAGCCCGAGGGTTTTGTCGATCCGACTGGCACTAGTAAGGTATGCAAGCTCAAGAGATCCATTTATGGGTTGAGGCAAGCATCTTGGAGCTAGAACATTCGTTTTGACGAGGTCGTCACTGGTTTCGGCTTCATCAAAATCGAAGAGGACTCTTGTTTATACAAGAAGTTAAGTGGGAGGTCGATAGTGTTTTTGATCTTGTATGTGGATGACATACTACTGATCGGAAATGATATTTTGATGCTGAACTCGGTCAAGGAGTCATTGAATGGCAAGTTTTCGATGAAGGACCTTGGTGAGGCAATGTACATTTTAGGCATTAAGATCTATAGAGATAGATCAAGGAGGCTGCTCGGCTTATGCCAGAGCACGCAGATAGATAAAGTGTTGAAGCGGTTCAACATGAGTGAGGCAAAGAAAGGGTTCTTGCCACTCTCACATGGTATAAGGCTAAGCGAGACTCAGAGTCCTTCGACATCTGATGAGCGAAGTAGGATGAGTAGGATTCCATATTCCTCGGCAATCGGATCCATCATGTATGCCATGATATGTACACGGCCCGATGTTGCTTTTGCAATAAGCCTAACAAGTAGATACCAGGCCAACCCAGGTGAGAGTCACTGGGCAGCGGTAAAGACTATTTTGAAGTAGCTGAAAAGGACTAAAGATATGTTCGTAGTTTATGGAGGTGAGGAAGAGCTCGTTGTCGGTGTCAAAACCGGCGGATCTCGGGTAGGGGGCCCGAACTGTGCGTCTAGGTGGATGGTAACAGGAGACAAGGGACCCGATGTTTTTACCCAGGTTCGGGCCCTCTCGATGGAGGTAAAACCCTACTCCTGGTTGATAAATATTGATGATATGGGTAGTACAAGAGTAGATCTACCACGAGATCAGAGAGGCTAAACCCTAGAAGCTAGCCTAGGGTATGATTTTTGTCATTGTGTCCTATGGACTAAACCCTCCGTTTTATATAGACACCGGAGGGGGCTAGGGTTATACAGAGTCGGTTACAAGGAAGGAGATCTACATATCCGTATTGCCAAGCTTGCCTTCCACGCCAAGGAGAGTCCCATCCGGACACGGGACGAAGTCTTCAATCTTGTATCTTCATAGTCCAAAAGTCCAGCCAAATGTTATAGTCCGGCTGTCCGGATACCCCCTAATCCAGGACTCCCTCAGTAGCCCCCGAACTAGGCTTCAATGGCGATGAGTCCGGCGCATAGATTGTCTTCGGCATTGCAAGGCGGGTTCTTCTCCAAATCCCGAATACCTGTTAAATAGAGTCCGGCTTCTTGTAAATGATGCGCCCCTTGGCTTCTATGCCGAATAATGGCCACCTTCCACGTGTCAAGCGAATGTGGAGAGCCAGGGTGTTTTTACATTTACCCCCTAGTATGCAAATGAGTTGTCTATTAAAGAGACGGGGATTCAGATCCAAACCACACCATCCTCCCTTAGCGAGCATTCATCGGAGCGCACCCGAAAGAAATCCATTCCATCATGGCCGATCGACGCAGCTCCTCCTCTCGTTCCCCCAGCCCCAAATTGGAGATTGGGAGAGGTGTTTCGTCCCGCACAGCCAACTGGTGAAGTTTCAGACCCAGGGATTTCTCCCCCCAGCGTATATGGTCCCGGTTCGAGCCGGGCTCGCCACCTACAATGGCGAAGAGCAAGAGGAGAGCTTTCCCAATCCCTCTAAGGGAGAGCGGGTATGCCTCGTCCCCTATTTGATAAGAGGACTCAGATTTCCAATTCATCCGTTTCTCCGGGGGCTCCTAGAGTTCTACGGCCTCCAGTTGCACAGCCTAACCCCTGCATCCTTACTACATATCGCGGGCTACGTAGCCCTTTAAGACCTGTTTTTGGGTTGTGAGGCACATTGCGCACTGTGGAAGAAGTTGTTCTGCCTTGTGCCCCGTTCTCAGAGGGGGTCAATATATCAAGTCGGCGGAGCCGAAGTATGGCGCATCGCCGGGACCGGATATCTATCCGGAACCCCGAAGAAGGCATCCGAAGACTGGCCTTCAGAGTGGTTTTATATAGAAGACATCCCCCTTTCGGATCCTATTCGGATCGGCCTTCCTGAGTTTGATAATTCTCCATTGAAGAAACTCTTGAGCTGGCGCCCACGGAGCCCCCAGGAAGAAGATGACGGAGACGTCCTTTACCTGATGAGCCGGATAAAGTTGCTGGCTCAATCCGGACTGACCATGATCAAAGTCATGGCAATGTGAATTATGCGGGGGGTGCAGCCACTTCAATATAGAGGCCACCCCATGTGGGATTTCAACGGGGAGGATGACGCCACCCGCTGCGGCCGCAAGGGGCCGGACTCGACCGCTGCTCTAGCAAAAATCTTGTCTGATTTGTATAAGGGAGAAGAGGGGGAATTCCTCCGTGTCAATCCACAGGGCGGATTTTCTATGTATAATCCTCCGAGCTGGGTAAGTCAACACCTTTCATGTCCATTCGTTCCCATATTCCCATAGTTAAGTATTTTACCTTGCGATTTCAACGCAGGAGCTGCGTAAGGCTATAAGGGAGATCAACAGCCCGCCTCCACAACCAGAGGATCCGGAGCGATCCCTCGATCCGGCCTCCCAAGAGGATCCGGACATATCTGTGGAACTAATTGATTGGGTGTTTTACCAATTAAGCAGCGACGAGGCCTTGGTGGCCATTATGGCCGATTACCCTGGGCTGCTCCCAGCTTCGCAGGTAACTGAGACCAAAGTCCCAACATTTTGAAAAGGATTCATCCTTGTGCACTTTGCTTACCGTATACCAACGGTGTTTTACAGGGGAGGCTCTCAGGACGTCATGCCGAGCCCGCGGCGACTAGCCTGCAAGGGGCTGCGAGGCCGGGCAGGCCGAAAAGAAATGCAGTCCGGACTGAGACACTGGCGCAGCGGTATGTTGCGCCACCTCACTCCATGGTATCATTTTTAAAGGCATATTAACGCTCGTGCTTTCTTAGGAAGAAGAACGCTCGCCAGACTATATCCGGAGAGGTCGCCAATCATGCCTCCACCAGTCAGGCTCCAAGGCTGGACCCGAAAGCGGGAGCGAATACGAGGCGCATGCTGGATGCTCCTCCGACAGAGGATGCGGACAGAATGTCCGCCACAAATTCCAAGGTGGAGAGCGCCATGAACCACAGGCGTCGCCGAGCCGTTCTCCGTGATGCTTGTTTCTCCCAGGAGGCATTTGACGCCTTTAAATCGGGAGACACGTACCTCCGTGTTGCTCAGAATGGTCTAGCCAGAGCCACGGACGAATATGTAAAGGATATACAGGTGAGAGAATTTGATGATTATATATAGTAGTAGCCCCTGAGGATTGAAACAGTTAGAATAACTGATTTAAGGATCATTTGTTATGCAGGTTCTTATAGAAAAGAATACCCAATTGTCCCATGAGCTTGAAGAGTGTAAGGCCCAACTTCCGGCCGCACTAGCCGCCGAAGAGAAGTCCAAGAAGACCCCCTCTGGTAACACATATTTAAAATGATAGATACCGTATAGAGTGCGGCATATGTTCACATCTGACAACAAATATTGCAGATGACGCCGGAGGAAATCCGGATGAGCAACATCTCTTACGCCGGCTAAAGGCCGGCGAGAGCGTGCTTACGAGGGTTAGGCAGGAGAAAATAACCTCCAGGATGCCAACACCCAGCTGGGCGTGGAACTGAAGGACGTTCATGCCCAACTGTCGGACTCCGTGAAGGAGAATCAGCGGCTTCGACGCGGCATTTTCAGTAAGTGCTTGAACGAACTTGTTAAAAAGAGTTCGGCGAAGAAGCCTGCTAACAGAGTTATGTCTGTAGGTTTGCTGACGGGTCGTCCCGCGGATGAGATGCCCGGGTCTGCGGGTGATCTTCTACCAGAGTTGTCGCAACTTCACGAACGAGTTCGGCAGGTGATGCGAGGTGTTGCCCAGGCCTTATGGCCATCCGACTCCCTGCCTGAAGGTCTTGGAGAGCTTGCGGAGAAGCTTAAGGGAGCGCGTCGGCGCTTCTGATTATGGAAGATATCGGCCCTCCATCAAGGTTCCAGGGAAGCCTGGGCCATGGTGAAGACACGGTATACCAAGGCTGACCCAAATCACATGGCCGAGGTTGGACCTGTGGGGCCTGATGGGAAAGAGATCCCTGTGAGCTTAGTGTACGGGCAAGTAGAATTAGCCGCAAAGTATTCCCAATAGGACTGTAGACTAGACAGCTTGTTGGATGGTATAAAAGAGGAATTTAACCAGTCAAATTGACTATGTAATTAAATTGACATGTATAATGCCTTCTAGCCGGATTGTAGATCATTTGTCATGGCGGACCTTTCCGCTTCAACCTCGGGACCCGATAGTCCGGAGTGTATCCAAATACCCTCTCGGTTATGTCAGAACTGGGGCATGCATGGAAACCAGGCGTAGGGGTCATTAGTGCTTGAACAGATAAGTGCCCAACTAGTTATGTTATATTACATGGTTAGTAAGAAAATCTTCCAGGGAGAATAGTTCCGTTAGGGGTTCCTTTCCCTAGGTTTGCATGCCCTAAAGTGCATGTCCGGACTGCGAAAAGAGACGCAGAAAAGAGCATCTGGGGGCACATATATAAATAAGTAAAAAATCATCTTTTGTTCACCGACCGAATATTCCCTTAAGAACGCTAGCTTTCGGCTTCACCCAGTCTGAGGTACACATCCGGCTGACTCGGCAGTAACAATCGCAGAGGTGCTCCCCTTATGCCCTAGCCGAATTAACGGGAACGTAGAGCATAAATACAAGAGCAAGGCAACCCGGCTTGGCCAAATCTTAAGTCATATCGATGCATACAATGGTGAATAAAAGGTACATGCGGAAGAATGACACATGTGCTCGACATGAAGCCCGTATAGATAAATAAGCTTTTGTGAGAGAAGCCCCCGGGTATAATGAGCGCGGATATCACGTCCGTTGTGCGCAAATAAGGTACAAGCCCTTAAAGGCTGCGAGAGAAAAGAAAGGGAGAAAGAGAGAAATAAAAGACAGATAGTAAAAAGTGGACAGAGGAAGGAGACGAACACAGAGTCCGGCGCTAGGCGTAGAATCTTCGGAGTCTGGCTGCGTTCCATGGGTTCGGCTCGAGTCGATTATCCGATGCATCCCACAGACGGTACGCTCCACCAGTCCTAACTTGGTCAATAATGAAGTGACCCTCCCATTTGGGCTTGAGTTTGTCCTTTTTCTTCTCCGGCAGGCGTAGAACTAACTCGCCAACGTTATAGGTTTTGGCTCGTACTTCTCTGCTTTGGTATCTTCGAGCCTGCTATTGATAGAATGCGGAACGGGCTTTTTTCACATAACGCTCCTCCTGCAGGGCGTCCAAACTGTCCTGCCGATCGAGCTCGGCCTCTCTTTCTTCGTACATGCACACTCGAGGTGAGTCATGAATTATGTCGCAGGCCAGAACCGCCTCTGCGTTGTATACCATAAAAAATGGTGTGTATCCGGTAGTGCGATTCAGCGTGGTCCGCAGCCCCCAGAGTACGGAGTCGAGCTCCTCTACCCAGTGCGTGTTAGATTCCTTTAGGGACCGCACTAGTCTGGGTTTGATGCTGCTCATGATAAGACCATTTGCTCGCTCGACTTGACCGTTAGTTTGTGGGTGATAGATGGAAGCATAATCGAGCTTGATGCCCATGTTTTTGCACCAGAGTTTTACCTCGTCGGCCGTGAAGTTCGTGCCATTATCTGTGATGATGCTGTGGGGGACGCCATAACGGTGTACAACCCCGGATATAAACTCTATCACCGGTCCGGATTCGGCCGTTTTGACAGGTTTGGCTTCTATCCATTTGCTGAATTTATCCACCATGACCAGCAAGTATTTCCTCTTGTGGGTTCCCCCTTTAAGGGGTCCAACCATGTCGAGCCCCCAGACCGCGAAGGGCCAGGTAATGGGGATTGTTTGGAGGGCGGTGGGTGGCATATGGCTTTGGTTTGCAAAAAGCTGGCAACCAACGCAGCGTTGGACTAAGTCCTGACCGTCTGCCCGGGCCGTCGGCCAATAAAGCCTGTATGGAAGGCCTTGCTTACAAGGGCCCGGGCTGCAGCGTGGTGGCCTCCGAGTCCGGCATGAATTTCAGCCAGAAGCTTCCGCCCTTCCTCTTCGGAGATGCACCTTTGAAGGACTCCGGTGGTGCTTTTCTTATAAAGCTCTCCCTCATGGACCTTATAGGCTTTAGATCGCCGCACTATGCAACGTGCCTCATTTTGGTCCTCGGGGAGTTCCTGCCTAGTTAGGTAGGCCAAGAATGGTTCTGTCCACGGGGCGATGACGGCCATTATAACGTGGGTTGATGATGTTATTTCGGTAGCAGAGCCTCTGATTATGTCAGAGTGTTCGGTATCGGGCATTGCGGTTGGGTCCGGGCTGTTATTGCTGGGTTCCCCTTCCCATACCACGGATGACTTGAACAGCCTCTCCAAAAAGATGTTGGGGGGACTGCATCGCGTTTTGCACCGATGCGTGCGAGGACATCTGCCGCCTGATTGTTTTCCCGGGATACATGGTGAAATTCGAGCCCCTCGAACCGAGCTGACATTTTTAGGACGGTGTTGCAATAGTCCGCCATTTTCGGATCCTTGGCATCAAAGTCTCCATTTATTTGGGATATTGCGAGGTTCGAATCCCCCCGCACCTCTAGGCATTGAATGCCCATGGATACTGCCATCCGGAGACCATGTAAAAGGGTCTCATATTCGGCTGCGTTGTTGGAGTCCGTATACATTATCTGGAGTACGTATTGAACCGTATCTCCGGCTGGGGACGTCAAAACGATGCTAGCCCCCACACCATCCAACATTTTGGAGCCGTCGAAGCGCATGATCCAGTTGGAATACGCGCCGTACTCTTTAGGGAGTTCGACTTCCGTCCATTCGGCGACAAAGTCGGCCCGTACTTGCGACTTAATGGCTCGCCGCGGCTTGTATGTTATGTCGAATGGGAGGAGCTCAATGGCCCATTTGGCAATCTGGCCCGTGGCGTCGCGGTTGTTTATAATATCATTAAGTGGCACTTCCGAGGCTACTGTTATCGAACACTCTTGAAAGTAGTGTCGCAGTTTCCGGGATGCCATGAATACCGTGTATGCTATCTTTTGATAATGCGGGTACCGTGACTTGCATGGAGTAAGGACAGTGGATACATAGTAGACCGACTTTTGAAGGGGGAATTTATGTCCGTCTGTTTCTTGTTTGACGACGAGCACTGCGCTCACAACTTGATGGGTTGCCGCAATGTATAACAGCATTGGTTCGCCAATGTTTGGCGTGGCCAGGACTGGGTTGGTTGCTAATATGGTTTTTATTTCTTCCAACCTGGCTGTGGCGGCATCCGTCCACTCAAAGTATTCGGTGCGCCGTAGGAGGCGATAAATGGGTAATGCCTTTTCTCCCAGGCGGGAGATAAAGCGGCTTAGAGCCGCCACACATCCGGTTAATTCCTGGATTTGTTTGAGGTCTGTTGGGATATCCAACTGTGACAGAGCTTGGATCTTGGCCAGATTTCCTTCAATTCCTCTGCCGGATACAATGAAGCCCAGCAGCTCTACGGCAGGCACGCCGAAAACGCATTTTTCCGGGTTGAGCTTGATGTGATATGTTTGGAGGTTATCGAATGTGAGTCTCAAGTCGTCTACTAGAGAGTCGATATGCTTGGTTTTGATGACCACATCATCTATGTATGCCTCCACTATTTTGCCGATCTGGTTTGCCAGACATGTCCGAATCATGCGCTGATATGTTGCGCCGGCATTTTTGAGCCCAAAGGGCATTGTGTTGAAGCAGAAGGGTCCGTATGGTGTGATGAATGTCGTTGCGGCTTGGTCGTGCTCCGCCATCTTAATTTGGTGGTAGCCGAAGTATGTGTTGAGGAAACACAATGAGTCGTGTCCTGCGGTAGCATCAATAATTTGATCGATGCGGGGGAGGGGGAAGGGATCCTTTGGGCAGGCCTTGTTGAGGTCCTTGAAATCGACGCACAGGCACCAGGATTTATCCTTCTTTGGTACCATCACCAGGTTTGCTAGCCAGTCCGGGTGTTTTATTTCTCTAATGAATCCGGCCTCCAATAACTTGGCTAGTTCCTCTCCCATAGCTTGTCTCTTAGGTTCAGAGAAACGCCGAAGAGCCTGCTTGACCGGCTTGAATCCTTTTAGGATGTTGAGGCTGTGCTCGGCCAGCCTGCGTGGGATTCCTGGCATATCTGAGGGATGCCAGGCGAATATGTCCCAATTCTTGCGCAGGAAATCTCGTAGTGCGGCGTCCACGGCAGGGCTTAACCGTGCCCCGATAGTGGCTGTTTTTGTAGGGTCCGTTGGATGGACTTGGATTTTGACTGTTTCATCCGCTGGTTTAAAGGAGGTAGACTTGGATCTCTTATCAAGTAGCACGTCGTCCCTATCCACCGTGGAGCGCAGCGCAGTCAGTTCCTCGGCCGTGAGGGCTTCGGATAATGCCTCGAGGGCCAATGCGGCTGTCTTGTTTTCGACGCGGAGTGTTGTGTCCGGATCGCTAACGAGAGTGATGATTCCGTTGGGCCCGGGCATTTTGAGCTTCATGTACCCATAATGGGGTATGGCTTGGAAGATTGTGAACGCCTCCTGCCCTAGAAGGGCGTGGTATCCGCTATTGAACGGGGCCACTTGGAACGTAATCTCTTCGGACCTGTAATTCTCCGTCGTGTCGAACACCACATCTAGTGTGATTTTGCCTATACAGCGCGCTTCTCGACTGGAAATTATTCCTCTAAAGGTTGTGCTGCTTCGCTCGATGAGGTTCCAGTCTATTTCCATTTTTTGAAGGGTTTCCTCATAGATGAGGTTTAATCCGCTGCCGCCGTCCATGAGCACCTTGGTGAGTCGAAAGCCTTCCACGATTGGACTGAGGACCAATGCAGCTGGTGCTCGGGCTGTTTGGAACTTAGGTTCATCACTGACATTGAAGGTAATAGCCGTGTCACTCCATGGATTTAATGTTGCCACATGGTAGATTTCGGCAAGGCTGCGGAGCGTTCTCTTTCGCCTATTTTTTGATGCGAAGGTCTCAAAGACTGGTAATACCGTATTGTTATCCCTGGGATGGTGCTCTGTGGCCTCTGGGATGAGAAGATCCTCGCCACTTTTGGCTACCTGCCGGAGTATCCAACATGCTCTAAGGCTATGTGTTGGTGTGGCACCCTCTGTACTATGAATTTTGCAGGGTCCGTTGAGCCATCCCTCCAGTACGGTTCCATGCCCTGTAGAGGGTTTTTGCTTTTTGGTAGTTGACCCGGGTGTATTGTGATAATGCACCCTTTTATTTTGGACTGGGTTTGTATTCAGGGCCGGATTATCCCAAAAGTTTGTTTCGGTTTTCCAGGCACTTTCCATCGCACAGTACTTTCGTACTATGGACACCAAGTCAGCGAAGCGTGTTATCTCATGGCGATCTATGGCATTAAGGATTCCCTTGTTCGTGCAATTATTGCAGAAAAATAGGATTGCGTCTTCCTCGCGACAGTCCTTAACCTTGTTCATCGCAAGGAGGAATCTGGCCCAATAGTGATGTACTATTTCCTGGGGCTCTTACCTGATGTGGGAAAGATCGCTTATGTTTGGGTGGGTGGGTGGAATTGAATCCGAACCCTTACCCGATCTGGGATCCAGGGGCCGAGGAGTTTCCAATTTTGGAAGTTCCGGTTCCAGGGTGTTACCCGATAATCCTGGCCAGCTGCCTGAGTCTAAGTTCAGGGATTGGATGTTGTCCTCCTGCGAACGGGCATCCGGCTCGGAGAGCTCGGGAATCCGGACATAATTGGTCCTCAAGATAGAGGAAAGGTCGCCGCATTGTTCCTCCACCACTGCAATATGATGGGTGACCGGTGGAGAGTTAATCTCCCTTTGATCGGGTTTAAGCCCAATCTGATCATAGTCCGTAGCGACTCCCAGGGTGGCGATGCGATCCAAGAGCTCGTTTAAGGAAGTGAGCTCCATTGGATCCATCTATTCGGTGAGTGCCGATTTGACGTGGAGGCTGTTTTCCATGACCTGAGAAGTCATCGTTGGTGCGGCGGCCGAACAGGCGGTCATGATGAAACCGCCTAGCCGGAGAGTGTGCCCGACAGCCAAAGCTCCACCAACAGTAGTACCGTCTTTAAAGACGAGACGAGACATCCTTCCTTCTGGCGACGGCACAGTGGAACTCTCAATGAAAGCACCAATGTCGGTGTCAAAACCGGCAGATCTCGGGTAGGGGGTCCCGAACTGTGCGTCTAGGCGGATGGTAACAGGAGACAAGGGACACGATGTTTTTACCCAGGTTCGGGCCCTCTCGATGGAGGTAAAACCCTACTCCTGCTTGATTAATATTGATGATATGGGTAGTACAAGAGTAGGTCTACCACGAGATCAGAGAGGCTAAACCCTAGAAGCTAGCTTATGGTATGATTGTTGTTATTGTGTCCTACGGACTAAACCCTCTGGTTTATATAGACACTGGAGGGGGCTAGGGTTACACAGAGTCGGTTATAAGGAAGGAGATCTACATATCCGTATTACCAAGCTTGCCTTCCATGCCAGGGAGAGTCCCATCCGGACACGGGACGAAGTCTTCAATCTTGTATCTTCATAGTCCAACAGTCCGGCTGTCCGGATACCCCCTAATCCAGGACTCCCTCACTCGTCGTAAGGGGTTACGCCGATGCTAGTTTCCAAACCGAGAGAGATGATTTTCGATCACAGTCCGGATTCGTGTACGTCATGAACGGAGGAGCAGTGAGCTGGATGAGTTCCAAGCAAGATACGAGTGCCGATTCTACTACAGAAGCCGAATACATTCCGGCTTGTGAAGCTGCAAAGGAAGGTGTTTGGATCCGGAACTTTCTGGATGATCTTGGTATTTTCCCAGCCTCGGTAAAACTGTTGGACCTTTATTGTGATAATTCTGGTGGCATCGCACAAGCCAAGGAGCCGAGGAATCACCACAAGGTCAGACACATAGATCGGAAATATCACCTGATACGAACGATCGTAAAGAGTGGTGATGTAGAGTTATGCAAAATTCACACGGATGCAAATGTTGCGGATCCGTTTACTAAGCCGCTTCGACAACCCAAGCATGAGGGGCACGTTAGAGCTATGGGCATTCGATGTCTATTTGATTGACTCTAGTGCAAGTGGGAGACTGTTGGAGATATGCCCTAGAGGCAATCATGTATGATGATTTTTCCTATGTGTTTATGAATAAAGATAGTCCTTGGACATTATCAATGGTGTGTATCAGCAAGTACGTGACTTGTTTGTGGGACTATGCATTGTATGATGACTGTCCTAAAAGGTCCCTAGTCGAAAGGGTTGTGTGGACGCGCAGCCAACTAGACTAGCATATGACACGGTCGATGGCTTGGTCTCACTAGCCATGGAGCATTGGATGCTAACCGGATAATATGGACTTGGAAGGATCTGGTCGGATTCGACGTAGTCGGATCCGAGTCGAGATAAGGGCCAAGTCGGACAGATGCAACTATGTGACACGCCGATATGTCATCTGTGAGTCTCTAGTACAACATATGTTCTATGTCCTAAGACCTGAGCTGACGCATTTACTCGGCACGTACTCCAATTTTTGGGGAGCGCACTCACGCGACTGCTGGCAGCGACGACTTCGCCAATGACGACTTCTTCCCCGACCTCGGCATCCTTATCCTCAACGACATGGCCGACAACCTCAATGCCAGCGGTGCTGCTCATGCTGCACCGTATGTGATGCTATCCTTCTTGTTCGAGATCGTGGTAGAATTCATATTTCTAGTATGTGCCCTAGATGTGATATGTTCATCTACTATGCTCGTTCGCATGATTAGTTTAATATCTACTAGTGCTATCATGATTTATTTTCTGTTTATTCAGATTAAATATCGTAGTAATTTGCTCATATTCCCAACACTGGATGCTTCTTTTCTCCTGATGATTAATATATGTTGATGACCTTTGGTCGAGTAGGATATTGACCTCCTTCACTGTCACTCTCAAATAATACTCCTGTTTTTGTATATGTGTTAAGACGAGAGTTGTTCAACAGAAATCCTATTTTTATCTCAGGCAGTTGTTCCAAAATCACATTTTTCACTTTCAGTAACAATACCATGTGGTGATTTATAATCTTCAAGTTTGTGTCGAGCGTTGGGTAGACCAATGAGTACAACTCCTCCTACTTCCGGGTGTTATGATCGCACGTATTTGCATCATGAACGCATAATACCCGCACCGTTTCAAATTATTTGAAGTTTTAGGTTTGTCCTGAGTCAAATGTTTTTTTCCTAATAATAAAGCAGCTATCGCTTCTGGTCATACGTCATCGTAATTGCCCTCCAAGTTGTCATAAATTACCCACTATGCCACCCATAAGTGAAGAAAAAACAATTCATTTTTTCTTGAAATCATCCCGGTGCATGTATTGCACTATCCCACCTAGTGGTCGTCAAAACTGAACAGAGAGCAGGCGTACGCTGCCGTATGCTTCTTTCTTCCTGATGAATAATGATATGTTGATGACCTTTGGTTGAGTAGGATATTGACCTCCTTCACTGCCACTCTCAAATAACACTCGTATTTTTGTATATGCGTTGAGACGAGATCACGATAGTTGTTCAACAGAAATCCTATTTTTATCTCAGACAATTGTTCCAAAATCACATTTTTTTTCACTTTCAGTAACAATACCATGTGGTGATTTATATTCTTCTAGTTTGTGTCGAGCGTTGGGTAGACGAATGAGTACAACTCCTCCTACTCCGTCTTTCCGGGTGTTATGATCACACGTATTTGCATCTAAACACATAATACCTGCACCATTTTAAATTATTTGAAGTTTTAGGTTTGTCTTGAGTCAAACATTTTTATGTTTCATAGATCCATAAATATTCATGATAAAGTCTACACTATATCAATTATATATGGTATAAAAACATATTTTGTAATGATTTCTTTTTTGCGGATAAATATTTTATAATGATACTAGCACGCAACGACGCGGCAAGGGTGAAAATACCACATTCATGGCTGGTTGAAAGGTTACAGGTGCAGCCATGAGACCAAATGGTATATTGCCTTGAATTCGAAGTTTCTGTGGTGAGTGCGGGATGCTGTCTTTGGACTTTGGTTCATCTCCTGCAGCAATTTGTATCTCATGGTACCCCGGGCGCAAATCTAACTTGGTATAGAATGTTGGGCCGTCCAATTCGTCCAGCAGTTTGTCAACAATCGACATGAGAAATTTGTCTTTCACTGTCACTGCCTTCAGTTGCCTAAAGTCGACGCAAATCGCTAGGTGTTATCTTTCTTGCGCACCAACAACACAGGCAAAGTGCGAACCAACCTATGATTGGATGGTTAAGAGGACAGTGATATCCCTAGCCCATCAGGGTTATCCTAGACTTGACATGGGTGCTCACATTTTCTGTATTTATTTCAGGCCTTCCGACGATGTGCATTCAGTGAAAAAAGATGTTCCATCTACTATGAAGGCGTCTGTGTCGACTTCGTCAATCCCAAGATGGTGTAACGGCTCAGTCTCTCATACGTGCTCACAGAGGTAGGGTGTGCGTGCATGCGTTCATTGTGGTGAGTGTATGTGCGTATGTATGAGAGTCTATGTATGTAATATGTTAAAAAAACGGCACAGGCAAAGCAAACGGGTTCTGACTGCATTGAATGATCCCTTGTTCTAGCATTGCTCGTACTTGTTTTTTGATTTCATCTTTCTGCTGTGAAGTGTAGCGATATGGCTTCACCGACATTGCACGCACACCTGCAATAAGTTGAGATGATGGTCGTCATCTCGCCGTGGAAGGTCTTGTGTTGTTCGAAAGCATCTATATTTTTGTCGAGAACATGCTGAATTTGAACCAGCAACGTACAATGGCTAGGAACCGAGGGAGGAAGTGGGAGGAGAAGAAGAATAAGCGAGAAGGTGCGACAGCCAAGATGACAGAGAGGTTTGAAGACATCATGCCGAAGGAAGAGACACATGCATCAAATGCATTGACGTGAAAGAGGAAAAGAAGACCGAGAGGTTTGACAAGTTCATCATTGTGCAAGAGAAGTTGGTCAAGCTCCAAGAGAAGAAGGTTGAGCTCATGACCGCTTTGGAGGACAACAAGATTTTTGACCATGAAGATGTTGGACTTGGATCCCGATGCGGTGAAGATCGTGCAAGCCTACTATGCTATAATGTTCAAGCGCTTGGCGGCCGATTTGGAGGAGTCTACCATACAACAAAGGATTTGGCACAGACAGCTGGTTTGGGAGACAAAAAATGAGGTTTTCTACACGGACAACCAAACTTGCAAGTTTAACATTTGACACATCCGAAGTGTTTTGATTATAATTGCATATATTTGCACTTCATATTAAATTGCTACATTGATCTATATATGCGTGTCAAACTAAGGAGGCCGGACCTTGGATAGACATTTGATGCACAAGGTTGGATGGCTAGCTCTATTAGCGTTGTCAGCGGGCACATCCGAATGTGTTAGCAAATATTTAGCATGTCTGTTTTGAGGAACAGGTGTCGAAGATACATGAATGGTTGTAGATCCTGTTATCGAGAGACCAATTGTGCCATACTGCTTCCCTAAAGAAAATGTACCGTACCACTAGCAACCCATCGCATGCTCCGAGATATATGCTTGCCACGCTTCCTGTGCATTGGGTTGGCGTGAGGTGTGTGGTTTGTTGGTTGGGAGTGTGATGAGAGGCTTCCGGGGGCCCGAAAAGGCTCCGCGACGTGATCTCACAATATTGGCGGGGTGATGGCAAACACACCGGAAAAAGATGCATTGTATATCATGGTGAAAATGTACATTCCAAAAATGAGTAGTGGTATGGGGTTCAGAGATATACTCCCTCCGTTTCCTTCTACTCTGCATATAAGGTTTGATCAAAGTCAAGCTTTGTAAAGTTTGACTAACTTTATATTAAAAAATATAAACATTGACAATATGAAATCAATATTATCAGATGCACAAGAAAATGTATTTTCATATTGTATAGTTTTAGTATTGTAGATGTTCATATTTTTTCATATAAATTTGGTCAAACTTTATGTAGTTTGACTTCGACCAAATCTTATATGTGGAGTAAAAAGAAACGGGGGTAGTACATTGCCTCAACCTTGCTCTGCTTGCTGAACGGGCGTGGTGATTAATCGAGAACGTAGATTCTCTTTGTGCTATGGTGCTACAAGAAAGATAGTACCCGAGACCCTTCGAATGCAGAGGCGAAAAAGATAGCTCCTATACACGGCAGAGCATATGTGAAGGGAACAAAACTGTCAAAAAAGGTCATATGTTGGCGTGTCTATGATAGTAACAGTATAGACATGTGGAAGGATGAGTGGATCCCTCATGGTCCTTCGAGAAGAACTATAATTGATCCTCGAAGGTGAATGAACATTGTTGCATTATGAACAGTTGGGTGTTTGCCTTAGCATGTGTTAAACACCGTTGTGCACCAACGTTCAAATGTTCTGATGCTTTGATTTCCTTGCCAAAAAGCGTAAATGTAATTTCCACAGTATACACATTTCATTTTGGCAAACAATGAATTCATACTTTTTTGGAAACACTATAAATGCATACATTATTATTATCTATATATAGGTGTGCATATATAGAGTATTATGCATATCCTGGTGACCACATAAAGGCCTTCCTTGCTTACTTGCAATTTTATTCAAACAAATAATTATTTGTTACTCCTTGTGTCGAAAACTACTAATTTAGTACTCTAACTACAAGTACGGATATGTAGTCGATAAAAATACTCTAACTACAAGTACTCTAACTCACAGTGCGCCATTACTAGTTTAAACTACTAATGGCGCACCCTATAGAAGTGCGCCATTAGTATATGTTTTGATATCATAAATATTTTTAAATTTCATGGGCACTTTTTGATATCATGAATATTTTTAAATTTCATGGTACTTTTTGAATTCATGAATATTTTTTCAAATTTGATGATATTTTTTCATATTCAATATGATAAAATATTGAATATTCATGAGGACACTCGATCTCGATCCCCCTCCATCTTGATCTCGATCCCACCCGCGCCTCCTCTCCCCTCTTCATTTTTAAAAAGAAATAATAAAAAAGTTCACCGCTCCACCGCCGCCGCCGACCCACCGCATCCTCCCCCGCTCCACCGCCGCCGACGACCCACCGCACCCTCCCCCGCTCCACAGCCGCCGCCGACCCACCGCACCCTCCCCCGCTCCACCGCTGCCGCCGACAGCCCGCACCTTCCCCCGGCCCGCTCCACCGCCGCCGCCGACACCCGCACCCTCCCCCACTTTTTGAAGATATTTTGAAATAACAAATTTGATGATATTTTCAAATAAGAAATTTGATGATATCTTCAAATAACAAATTTGATGATATTTTCAATTAAAAATAAAAAACAAATTTGATGATATTTTCAAAAAAAATTGATGATATTTGATGATATCTTCTGTTCTAGTCCTCATGAAAATATCAAATTTGATAAAAAAACAAATTATTAGATGCAACAAGAAATAATGAAAAAAATGTTACTAATGGCGCACCCTCTGGTGCGCCATTGCTGTCAGAAAAAAAGTTACTAATGGCGCACCGGAGGAGGGTGCGCCATTGCTATCAGAAAAAAAACTACTAATGGCGCACCAGAGGGTGGTGCGCCATTGCTATAGTGTCTAGCTGGATACCCCTTCGCCCGATCCCCCCTTCCCTCTCCCTCGCCAGAT
Source organism: Triticum urartu (assembly GCF_003073215.2). NCBI lineage: Eukaryota > Viridiplantae > Streptophyta > Magnoliopsida > Poales > Poaceae > Triticum > Triticum urartu. The sequence continues at coordinate 52,790,686 of NC_053028.1, read as the reverse complement.
CCCCCTTCCCTCCCCCGACGCGCCCGCTCCGATGACCCCCGGCCCGCTCCAACGACCCCCGCGCCCGCTCCACACCCGCTCTGGCTCCCCCGCCTGCCGCCACGACTGCCGGCCCGACGCCGCGGCGCACCCAGCCGTCCGAAGCCTCCGCTGCCCCGCAGCCGCCATAGGAGCCCAGCAGCGCCTCCCTCCGCCGCCCCTATTGCGTCGCCGCCCGTCCTCCTCTGCCCGTAAGCCCCCCTCCTCCTCCACCCGTCCTCCTCCTCCCGTAAGCCCCCCTCCACTCCAAACCCCTGACCCCTTCTTGTCTCGTCTCTACAGGTAGACCGCGCCGGCAAGCGACCAGGACGACGCCCGGAGAGGAGAGGAGGGCCTTCTCCTCACTGTGTAGCCGCCGACCTTGTCCTGCTCGAGGAGGAGGAGCAGGAGGGGCGCACCCAGCCACCACAGTCGCCGCAATCAAGATCTTCTTCCACCTAGACCTCTAAATCCACGGCGCCATCGTTCAGCCACCCAAGGTGAAGGTGCCCCCAACTCCCCTCCTTGTTTCATTCGATCTAGCAGCCATGGATTTGGGTTCCTCAAGGCTGCCTAATTACTCTACCATGTGTTCCTACTACTAGCTCTAGCCATGGATTAGGGGCTAGTGTAGATGCAAAATAAGGTCAAATCCCTCTCGAATTTAGGTCAAATTAGGTTCAAATCCCTCTGAAATTAGTATGTAAAGCTCACTGTTCTGAAGTTCTGATCAGTTCAGTACCTTAGTAAGCAATAACACAAGCTTGCTGCTAGTTCAGTACCTTTTGCTTCTAGTTCCTCAAGGAGTTCTGCTCAAAATTAGCTCAACAAGTTGCATCTGGCTTTTAGAAAGTTGTTTTGGCTTAAGAGGATAAGTTGTTGTATATACTGTCATAAAGTTCAGCAAGAACAGGGCATCAACAGTGCTACTCTAGTATCTAGTCGGGGAGGGACAAAATGGACAGGGCATCACTGTAGCTGTACTGCACAACAAACTATTAGTCTTAGGATTAACACTCCTCATATGAGATGAGAGGATTTTTTTTAATGGTTTTTCCCTCTAGCTAGCTTTCAATGGCATCACTGTAGCTGCCAATTCAGATAAACCTGAATTGACATTTCCAGTGTTGTTTTGTCCCCTCGGATTATGGTAAATTATATGTAGTGAAGCATGCAAATTGGATTTGCTATAGTCAACCTATTAATATTTGTCAGTTTTGAAAATTCAGTTTATTCGGTTACTGAAAATTCAGTTAATTCAGTTAGGCACACAAATTTCAGAACTTTTGTCTACCCTAGTACTTGGTGTTTGTAGAAAATTCAGTTAATCCATCGAGGTGAGCGTTGATGCTACAAAAAGAGAAGACATGTATGAGTTTGGAGAAAGTGCCAATTTGATTTTCAGTTGCTAGCTAGCTGTGATTTATTGTTTCAATTTGGATTCCAGCAATGTTACTGTGTGTTACTATGACCCAACTTTATCTATACCATAGCATGCTACTATCAGTTATTTTTGAACATCAAATTCAGTCTGTATGTTGCGTTCTTTTTTTGTTCAAAATTTCTCAAACTCTGAATAAATAAAATTATTTGGAAAGAAGCACATGAGTATCAACAATAATTGTTTCTTTCTGCTTGAATGAATGGAGTACAATACAAGTTCAGGAACAAGGGACATTTTTTGCAATTGTGAACTCTCAATGCTCAAGTCTGGAAGTGTTTACAAATTCAAAGAGTTCACATGACTACTGGTCAAATACTCTAGTGTGTTTAGTGTAAATCTAGTCTGAAACTAGTAGAGCTCTTGTTGATTTGCAAATTCAGTTTAAATAAAAATTTGGTACATGACTACTGATCATGTATGAAAGATGTTGCTACTGGATGAGCACAAGAACTAATTAGTAGATTTTGATTTTGAATGATTTTGATGTTTTATGACTAGTGATCAGGTTTCAAATGATTTTGAATTTTTATGATTTTATGCACATAGGTGAAGCCACTGACTACACTTCAGGTTCTACTCCTGGAACACTTCAGGAATTTTACTTCATAACTGGAGTATTTTGATGATATTGGGGGGTTTTGTCTCCGACCATCGTATCGTGATGATATTGTGGGGTGTTGTGGGGTTGCGGCTGGGTGGGGGTGGGGTAATGAATTTGCAGGTACCCCGAGAGGCCCTTGAGTTTGCCGGAATGTCGATTAACTTCCATTCCGGCAAATTTGGGTACTCCATATGTCCTATTTCAGCAAAGGTCATGCTGAAATTTTCCGTGAATTTTAGCATGACTTTGCTAAAAATAGGACATATGGGGTACTTGCGACTAATGCATGGGCCGGGGTATCTTAGTACTTAGTTAAGTAGGATCAACTGTCTCGCCATTCTTGCTGCATTAAACCATAGGTGGCAATAGAGCCAAGTGATTAGGCCCAACTTAGAATTCTCGTTAGCATCGATAAACCCTAGATGATAAACCCAATATAGGTGGCAATAGAGCCAAGTGATTAGTGCCAAGTGATTAGGCCCAACCTAGGTTGCCTCGGCATCGATAAACCCTAAATGATGAAAACTTAACTTCGCTTCTATAGGGTGCCTCGGTGTCGATGAGAAGCTAAATGATGTATGCTTAGGCTTTTAGGGTGCCTCGGCGTCGACAAAACCTAAATGATGAAAGCTTAGGCTTTTAGGGTGCCTCGACGTCGACAAACCCTAAATGATAAAACCTTGGCTTTTAGGGTGCCTCGGTGTCGATAAGAACCTAAATGATGAAAGCTTAGGCTTTTAGGGTGCCTCAGCGTTGACAAACCCTAAATGATAAAAGCTTAGCTTTTAGGATGACTCAGTGTCGACAAACCCTAAATGATGTAGTTTTGAATTATGAACGTAGGATATGTCGTCATCATCATCGGACGACGAAAGTCTCCCGGCGGAGTGCGACTGGTGCCACGACGATCGAGGTCTGTGCGACATGCCTCACCTGGACGATGATCGGCGCTTCAGCATTAAGCTCGAGGAGACCTTCGAAGTTGAAACGGTACACAACGATGACAAGTGTTATTTTCATAATTAAGCATGACTTCAACTATTTCAACGTGTAATTTTCATCTTTTACAATTCGAGTATAGCTTATCCCATGCCATGCAAGACGCTATATCTTGGAGAGGATGGATTTTGAAGACCATGAAATGTCTGAAACAAAGAAAATTCACCTAAGGACTCATCATGATGTGGACTTTGAAGTAAATCTATATAATTCTGAGAGCGTAACCCATTTTGGTTGCAAAAATTGGGAAGCATTTTGCAAGATGTATGGTTTTGATGAGGGTATGCTTATCACAATGGATCTTGGTAATCCTGACATCAACCAAGACAATATGGACATTTGGGTCCTTGTTGATACGCCTCCAGTTCTACCGCTATGTGAGTTTCTCAAACATAGTTATTAGCTAATTTATATTGTTTATTTCAAAATAGTTGACAGCTTATTTCCATTGACAGCTTATTTTTATTGTTCAAAGAATGTACGGGAGATGGTAGACAAAACCTACTACACCGATGGCTCCGAATTAACAACTTACAAGGAGAAAAATCATCTGGTCAGATTTTGTACTGACATTGAGAATTACACTATCCACAATCAAACTCCTCAACATTATGGTAAATATGTGCCAATAGTGCATGTGTTCAACTACGGTAACTACCATGGAGATAACCTGGTAAGATTTTTACTATTACGACATCCGTGCATCTTTTGCATACTTCTAAAACTAGTACATCATTGCTAACTATGAAGTTATTACTATGTTCTTCAACAGATAATCCCAGAGAATTGTGTGCCTCATATGATGTATCAGAAAGGTAGTGTTAATGTTTTGAACATACAGCCAGGTCGTCCTACGAATCTCAACTGTCCATACAAGATTTCTAAAAGAAGTGGAGACATGAAAATCAAAGGATGGAAAAAATGTATGGACAGTCGTAAGGAGCTTCTTGGAAGTAAAAGGAAGCGAAGCGCAAGAATTGGAGACAGGTGTTCTCCATTCTCCATAATGGAGAGTCAGGGTCTATATTGTTTTATGCTATTTTAGCTTAAATAGGGTATTTAGGTCCTGCCTAATACGGATGATCATGTGCTAAGAACAATTATGTAGGGTTGGTTCGATGACTATCAAGATGATGATCGTATGACTTGTTATGAATAACGAGTAGAAGTTGTATGATGATGATTAGTAGGACTTGTTAGGATTAGTATTACTTCCGACAAACTCGATACTCGCGGTCTCGAGACTTGTAATGTTTTATCTTTGTTCGGTCTTTTGAATTCGGAGACTAATATGATGAATTGTATTCGGAGACTAATCTTCTATTGTATTTGATGAATCTGTTGTTGCTGTGTGCTACTGTCTATATTCTGTCAAATAATATATTTTGTAACATGTGCAAAAATCAGAAAAGTAAAAAAAAACCTAATATTCATACTAATGGCGCATCACTACAGAGTGCACCATTAGTATGCCAAGTATACTAATGGCGCATCTATCCGCAGTGCGCCATTAGTGTGCCAAAGCACATGGTTAAATATGGCCCCTGGGAGGCACACTAATGGCACATGGTGTTATATACTAATGGCGCACTGGATGGTGCGCCATTAGTATACCAGATACTAATGGCGCACCAGTGGTGTGCCATTAGTAAAAATTACTAGTGGCGTGCTTCTAATGGCGCACCAGTGATGCGCCATTAGTAGGCAAAACTTGTGCGCCATTAGTAGGCCTTTTCCTAGTAGTGTTGTACCCGCCTACTTGCCTATCTCAACCTCGAGGAGGGCAGTCGGGCTTCTCGGCCCACTCGCACTTAGATAGCACGTTGTCCTAGGCCTCCTCGTCTAGCTCTGGAAGCGGGATCCTTCAAGGGTAGAACTGATTAGCCCTGGCCTTCCCAAGATTGTGATCAAGTTCCTTCTCAGCCCTGAGGGACTCGACCTACCCTTCATTAAGTTCATTATGTTCGGATTTAAGCCACTGGGACTTTTGCTTGATGCTTTTGTACGTGCTGGCCAATCTTCCATGGAATATTTTGAGCAGAGGTACCTCAAGGGGTTCCTCAAAGAGATCGTATTCATCAGGCCCGAGGCTTCTATCTTCCTCGGACTCTAGCATGTAGTTGCTATCCTCAGGGTCATCTTCGTCTCGTTGATCATATTGTCGTCGTTGTTGTCATTGCCGGCGTTCTGGTTGTTGGTGTTGTCCTGAGCAGCACTATTGTCGGGACTATCTTCAATTGGTTAGATAAGGTCATGGAAAAAAATGGGTCCATTCAAGGATGTCGAGAAACAACGTGCTCTTAGACTGGGCCTCCTAGCTTACCCGAACACTCTCTATGCAACATGGTCTATGTTTGTACATACTTGAAGTGACCACAAATTTTGCAAGTAGGTCAGTCTGCCCATGATAAGGATACAAGCTAGGTTTGATTGATTTTCGACACCATATGCAAGTTGCGACACGTCAACCCATTTATCACTCTTTTTTGACTGAGAAAACTCCACGCGATGCAAAAATTTTAGAAAACAAAAACAACTTGACATGACGCCTTGAATTGGTCATACTAGGTCATGATAAAAAATGGAACCATTTTAAGATTGGCGAGAAACAAGGTGCTCTTAGATGGAGCCTCGTGGCCTACTAGGACACTCTCCATTGAACATGGCCTACTTTTGGCTCTTTTTAAATGACCCCAACTTCTGCAAGGATGTCGGCATGCCCATGGTAGGCATCCATGCTAGGGTTGAATAATTTCCAACATCGTATGCAAGTTGTGACACGCGCGGCCATTTATCGGCCTTCCTCGACAGAGAGAACTCCACAAAATGTAAAATTTATCAAAAACCAAAACAACTTGGCATGGTGCCTTAAATTGGTTATACAAGGCCATGGCAAAACTTAGGGCTTAAAGAAAGTGGAAGAAAACATGCTCTCACACTGAGTCTTATGGCCTTGTGGCCCACCCGAATACCCTCCGTTGAACATGCTCTACTTTTGCACATTTTTTAAATGACCCCAACTTTGCAAGTAGGTGGGCATGACCATGATAGGAATCCATGTCAGGTTTGAATATTTTTCGACAAAGTATGCATCCGGCCATTTATCGATCTTTTCTTACCGAGGAAAATACAGAAAACGCAAAATTTGTCTAAAACGACCAACTTGGCATGGTGGCTTCAATTGGTCATATAAGGTCATGTAAAAAAATAGTGTCCATTTCAAGAATGTCGAGAAACAACATGCTGTCACACAAAGCCTACTGGCCTATCCAAACACCCTTTGTTCAACATAGTCTATTTTTGGACATTCTTAAACGGACCCCCAACTTTTGCAAGCAGGTGGGCATGCCCATGGTAGGTATGCATACCAGATTTGAACGATTTCCGACACCGTATGCAAGTTGCGACATGTCTAGCCATTTATAACCTTTTTTACCGGGAGAACTCCAGAAAAAGCGAAATTTGTAGAAAACCAAAATAACTTGGCATGGTTCCTTGAATTGGTCATACAAGCAAATAAAAAAATGATGATCATTTGAGAGATGTTGAGAAACAACATGCTCTCCAATAGAGTCTTTTTGCCTACCCTGACACCCTACGTTGAACATGGTGTTAAATCTACACAGATACAAAAAATGTTTGCAGAAATTCAAAAAAAACATTTAGTTTTTTGTTTGGAATTTCATATTTGTTAGTGTCTTTAAAAAATGTTCATGTCCATAATTTCAGTCACTCGCTCTTTAAAAAAGAGTTTCGCATTTTGACATTCCGAGCAATTTTGAAAGACACAAACGTTTTATTGAAATTTTTGCACAATTTCAAATTGCGAACAATTGTATTTTATGAACAAAATTTTAAACAATGATCATTTTTTGAAACTTTGAACATTTTTTTATAAGTTCGAGCATATTGTTGAAAATAACAAAAAAGGGAAAACGAAAACATGTAAAAGGAACAAAAAAACAAATAGTAAACCGGTCGCTGAGTGATATATTTTCATTTCTATTTTTAAAGTTTATTTCTAATTTTTAACAGATGTTCAGAAATTTCAGAAATGTTCACGTTCGAAGAAACATTTACTATTGTCAAAAAGAAAATCACATGCGAAATTTAAACAAAAATTTAATCTTTCGTGACTTATATGTTCATATAAAGTGTGCTGCAATTACGGCTAACAAATCAGATGTGCTGCAGTGGCTATTGTCGTTACGCAGTCGCGGTATCTCTTGTGTTCGATCGCGCTCACCCATTTTAGTTATTGCGAAATTGGTTGCGGCTTTCTTTAGTCTCTTTTAGGATAGCGTTGAAATAGTGTCACAGGAGTCATTTGATTCTAGTCCAACGCAATTGATTGTAATGACGGTCGTGTGTAGGGCTTTCCCTTTCCATGTAGAGCACTTTTTTTTTATTTTCCACCACGCGCTACCGCAAATGGGCCGGCCCAGGTCATGTGGCGTACGGCATGCACGTATACGTACGAAAATCGAGAGGAACTAGTTAACTAGTTGGGGATTTGGACGCACGGTTTGAGAGATAAAACGTTTTGAATAAAGAGATCTACGAAAAAAGGAAAAACTCTCATGTTGCAACAAGTGGCGCGTTGCATATGCGTCACTTGTCGCAAACAGGGGAGTTGGAGTGATCTTTACAATGAGTACTCCTCAACTAGAGATTTTGAAGAAAATCGATGATTTGTGAAAGGTCTCGTTTGTATATGCGTTAAGACGATAGTTGTTCAACAGAAACCCTATTTTTTTAAATCAGGCAGTTGTTCCAAAATCACATTTTTTCACTTTCTTTTCTGAACATAGTACAAACGCAAACGCTAATACATATGCGCATGCACTCACCCCTATGAATGCACACGTACATCCTATCCATATGAGCTCCTTCCAGAGAAGGAGCCGTCATATCATCTGGAGATTTGCGAAGTCACCGTAGGCGCTTCGTCATCAACGGAAACACCTCCTCCCACTGAAAGCGCATTGTCGGAAATCTTGAAATAAATCTAGAAATAATGCCAGCAGCAAGCCTTGAACCCTGGTGGGCTCGAGATACCACTGTTCCTCTAACCATTTAATCACATGTTGATTCGCACATTTTCACTTTCAATAACAATACCATGTGGTGATTTATAATCTTCAGGTTTTGTCGGGCGTCGGGTAGACCAATGGGTACAACTCCTCCTACTCTACCTATCTGGGTGTTATCACGGGGCGACTACAATAGAAGAAGGGTTATCAGTGAAAAAATAGAAAAAATCTGTCTGGGCCATCAGATCCGGGATGAATGGTCCAGATTCTAGTGGATGAATCCTAGTGGATGAATCCAAGTGCACAGGTGCTAGGTCCTTTGCAAAAAAACACCCCTGGTTATAGTCGTTTTGCTTTCAGGACCATCTTCTCTACCGTAGGAACGCAGCAGAGCAGACCCAAATCCCTCAATCCGCATGGCTGCCAACTCTTGGAGACTTGACAAGCCCCACCGACGGTGGCAGCGGGCCAGATCTGGTGCCTAGCCGGGCGATTGCGGCCTGTATTGGAGGTTTAGATCCAACACCCGACCGTCTCGTTGCCGGCGGTCTGACTGCCCCGACGGACCTCGCGTGTTCTAAGCTACAGCCTTGTGCGGACAAGTTCTCCAAGGTACTTTGCTCCGACGTCCAGAGGACAACCTCGCTCCATCCTTTGTCCTACCCAACCAGACCATTCTCCACATGTCGCCTGCACCCCTGCGACTCTAGCTCCGCCATCTGGTAACGCCTGAGAAGAAAACTACAGCTAGCCTTCAGATATGCTTGTCTGCCAGGTTGCTACCAGTTTACATAGTTAATTCTGTAGCATTTCATGTAGCGCTCGTAAAAGAAATCCTTCTTGTCCGACAACTATGTTGTATCGTTGTTGGATGTTGTATAATTCTGCATATTTGGAAATGATATGAATGGAAACATTTTGAAAATTCTAAGCATATGCACATTTAGGTTAGTTAACATATTTTTAACATGAGTAGCAGTATCTTGGAAGCTTACAATTATTTTTGCGCAAAGGCTATATTCAGAGAAGTATGCTTAATTAGTACACTAGCAAACCCATTGGCATATACACACACTTCTCTGTACCAAATTCAGTTAGTTCTGAGAGACCTTTATCCAGTATTGATTAGCCATAACAAAAAGACACAATGTGTGATTACTTGAAAATTTGGGTTGGACAACTAGTTCATGCTCATCTGGGATATGCTTGCTTTCAACTTGAGAGCAATAACAAGGATATCTCTCTGTATGCTTGCCTGTGAGGTTGCTACCAATTTTCCCTAGTTAATTATGTAGCATTTATGTAGGAAATCATTTTCTTTCAATGTTTGTACCACAAACTATAGTACAGAATCTTAGTTTAGTATGTATTGCTACTTTCCTGTACCAGATTCAGTTAATTTAGAGAAACCTTTTTTCGTTGTTGATCTGTTGATTAGCCATAACAAAAAACATAATGTTTGCTTACTTCAAAATTTTGACAGGACAACTAGTTTATGCTCATCTGGGATATGTTTGCTTTCAACTTGAAAGCAATAACTGGGATATGTCTCTATATCGATGCATAGAAAAATTAATCACCGGACAAGTTTGCTTATACTAGATTTTCGAGTAGTTTTGTATTGTGAAATTTCATCCTCTTGTCGGATATTGTACATGAGGACATACTAATCTCATCTACCTATTAAAGTACCTATGTGAAGTGCTTGTAGGCACAAGACTGAAATTCGTTACACTTGCAATGTGTGCCACTTCACTGATTTCTGGGAGTTCACTGTCTATTTGTCCAGTAATGCCATTGAAACTAAAATCATGATAGTTTTGCTTTAGTGAAACAATTGTATTGGCTCTTTGGTCTTCCTCATTCGGCTTTTATGACACTACAATTGTAAAAAGACAACTTTTTTTACCTTTTGTATGTATAAAAGAAGACACTCCTTCTGTGTATATGTAGAAAAGAACATACTCTTTCTGTGTATGTAGAAAAGAAGACACTCTTTCTGTGTATTGGGCTTGATTTGGGATAGACCTTCGGTTGCTAACCACCATTGAGCCATAATGTAATATCAATACAGCAGAACAACAGGTCGTAAGCTATTTGCGTTAAGCAAGTCTTACTGGGATGATGAGTTGCAAAATTTGATACAAGTGATCTGTCAATGTCAAGCTGTGATTATATTTTGCCATGTGATATTCTTTCCTGATCTCTTCACTAGTCAGACATGTGACTTTGTGCTGCAACATAAAATTTTTACTTTTGTCATCTACGAGTTATTAGAAGAACTTGAATTGCATTCTTAATTGTTTTCCTATTTCTGTCCTTGTAATGTAAACTATTTTTGCTTGTATTTGTTGATGCATGATGCTTTGACTACTGGAAACATCAGGACTACAGATGGATAGAAGAAGCTTTTATCAAAGTCTTCCCTTTCTGACAGTTGAGAGAATTTCTCTGCAAGATAAATTTAAGTCTGTTCTTGATCATGCATCTGTATGTGGCTGCACTCAACCGAATATGGTTTGCTTGGTGTGATCTTTCCTAGAACAAGAAGCTTCATGAGCAAGTAGTAGAACTGGAGGGAAAGGCTAGAGCATTTCTTTTATGTACTATCAAGATATTAGTCCTTAATACTCTGTCTTGCTGGCCATGTACTAAAAATGGTGCTACCATGTCTCATCATGATATGTATGCTTGTGATATGCTCAATCTGCGATGGTCCAGTTAGATGTTTTGTTATGCTTCAAATGGTGGCTGAATCTGTGCCATAAGCCGTCCTTGAACAAAATGAATGGAGAGGGAGATGAAATACTTGAGGTGCTTGCTGCAAAAGTTCTATTTTATAACTAACTGCTAGTAGGTTTTTTTTCGTAAAATGTACATTAAATGGCACGTATTTGCATCATAAACACATAATACCCACACTGATTCAAATTATTTCAAGTTTTAGGTTAGTCTTGAGTCAACCGTTTTTATGTTTTATAGATCCATGAAAATTCATGATAATGTCTACATTATATCAATTATATATGGTATAAAAACATATTTTATAATGATTATTTTTTATGGGGAAATATATTATAATGATACTTGCACACAATGACGCAGCAATGGTGAAAATACCACATTCATGGCTGGTTGAAAGGGTAGAGGTGCAGCCGTGAGACCGGATAGTATCACCTTAAATTTGAAGTGTCCGTGGTAAGTGTGGAATGCTGGTTTTGGTACATCTGCTGCAGCAATATGTATCTCACGGTACCCCGAGCGCAAATCTAACTTGGTTCAGAATGTTGGGCAAATCTAATCTGGGTGGGAGGGTGATGAGAGGCTTCTGTGCGCCCGAAAAGGCTCTGCGACGTGCCTCGGACGCGCCCATCCGACTAAATCCCCACTTCACGTCCAACTCTTTTTTTCTTTTTGCGTTCTCCACTGTGGGCAAGCGAGACCCATGTGCACAAATATGTGCGCGCACACACACGCACGAGGTTTTGTTTCAGATATGCTAAGTCTCGTGCCTTTTTAGGGCCGTTTTGGCTTTTGGGAGCATATGCTCCCTAATGAATAGTAAATTCAAACTAAGTAGTAAATAAAATTTAAAAATTCTGAATTTTTTTTAGATGTTCTTATTAGTGTGACAAGAGTACTTGCCAATTTTCATGCGAAACAGGATGACGGTGATTCCTCAGTGAAAAAAACAAAAATAAGTGTAACATTTGTCGTTCGATTTGCTTTTTTCACATATTAAGATACATTTTTGTAGATAACATTTGGACAAAAATCATGGGCGGGAGCATATGGTCCCAAGAGCCGAATTAGATTTCTGCTTTTTTTTATGTTAAATCTTGTGTATAGCACTTACAGAGGGAGGGGAGAGGGGAGAAATTACCATGTTTGGTCCTTCAAGTCTCTGGCGCACAACGATTTCGTCCCACAACTCGAGAAACACTATAGTACAATCCTTATAAACGCGAATACATAACAGTCTACGGTACCCTTATGGTCACCTCGACGGTAGAGCGCCTGATGGCGCTGCATGGCACTGCATTTTTGCGGAAATCCCCCTCCTTTTTGCAGAAACAACGCAAGCTCCCCCGGTCCATGCGCCCTGCCTCATCTTCGGACACATTTGTCATCCTCTCGCGCAGAGTAGGAAAATTGTCACAGCCTTATTCAGTACGCCAGCCACCTCCAGTCCACCACTCTGAGCCAGCCGCCTCCCACAGCACCACTCATCTCCGCTCCGTCTCTTCCTCATTTCCCCCAAATCCCTTAGCCAAGCTCGCCCAAATCCCTAACAATAATCACCCTCGCCAATCGATCTCCATCCATCGCCATCCAATATCGAATCCACAATGGAGATCACTCATCCGCTGGCGCAACTCCTCGTTCAGGTGGCTGCCGGCGACGCGGAGAAGCTCTCCCGACTGCGCAAGATATGGTCGTAGTTCCCTGACCTCGTGATACTCTACAAGGAGGCGGTCGGCATCGTTGTTTCTCTTACAGAGAAAGAGGTCAGGAATCACTGAAACGAGAAAGAGGTCGGGCTAGCACAAGGATGACAGACTCGCCTTGAGCTCCACAACATATATCGTGTGGCAAAAAGAATGGAAGTGTGATGTACAGGTTCGCTAACCAGCTTCTTAGTCTGCTTGGTGTTCGGCATGTCTTCCTAGAGGCCGCTACCAACCGTGCAGTTCGGAGTTGATCCGAACTGCGACCAAGCCGACTTGAACATAAGGGGTCGCGCGCTTAAGGGAAGGAACCTACGAGGTCGGATCCGAGGACACTGGTCGGATGTGATCCGAACTGTATTCGGATTGTGGCTGAGTAGACTTATGGGCTTTAGGGTCCGTGCGAGGCCCAAGTGTTGAGCCCGCGACGGATGCCTATATATAGTGAAGGTGCCGCACACTCACGGGCTGATCGCTTCGGCGCTGTCACTAGGGTTTGCATGTGTTGCGAATAGACACCTCCACTCGCCGTCGGTTGTGTGATCGGACCTAGCAGTCCGTCACACGACGTTCCTCCTGCACGCGCAGATACCGTTAGAGGCGGTGCACTTGCGCTGCTCCGGTGAACCTGTACGTGGGAACCGACCACCGGTTGTACGAGGGAGATCGGACAAGGAGGAGACGATCCACGCGGACGCACTGCCCCAACTCTTCTTCCGCTGCACGGCACTGCGCGTCTAGTGGTAACGAATTGTGATCCATCTCCCGTAGCATGTTCTTGGTTGTTCTGAGCGTAGGTAATTTTAATTTGCAGTCGACGCACCCTACCGTAGATCCCAACAGTGGTATCAGAGCCTCTGCTATAGGATTTGGATTCAAATCATTTGCATATTACATATGTGGAGGCAATAGATGAGATCTGTTGTCATTGATAAGATTGGCTGTGTGCCTGGTTGATGAGATCAACTGCACATGGGGATCGATGTGGCTATGTTTTTTGTTGATTGGGATCGATGAGGTCGTGACACGATCTACCCCTATCGGTCAGTTATCCACCATCGAGGTTGATAGTGAAACGTAAATCCGAACCGGATTCGCGATGATCGATGAGATCGGTCAGATCAAAGAATTCGGCGTGATTGGAGTTTAGATGTGATCTGTAATTTCTGAAAACGTCGGGCGCTGCCGTGTACGTAGCGCCTTGTATTTCATACACGATCACTCAAACCGGTAGATGTGAATAGTTTGGCTCATGTGTATGTGATGCATGTGTGTAAATTATACATGGCCTGCATGTCATGTTTGGCAGCCGGCAGGAGCCAAAGTGATGTCATTATATTGTATAACGACCTGCGTGTCGACTTGTGACTCTATGTAAAATTCATTACTAGTTGTAGTAGTTGGATAATAGAGATCAGATTGGTGGCTTGGCGTCCCGGCGTGACAAACAAGATTGAGTTTCTAGATGGTCATCGGGGTTGGAGCCGACCTGGAAGAAGTTCCATGAAGGAGCCATACTATTTCACAATATGTGTTTATTTGTGATTGTTATGCTTCCTTGTTTTCTATGCATGTTAGAATGGTAGAAAGATCCCTCTTGAATATCAAGCGAATTGCCATCCCTGATGTTGCACCTTCGCACATCAAGTACGTCTAGTAGTGGGCTCATAAAATTGGGGTGCTGCTAGGTGTCCTTGAACTGAAGGGTTCGTGTCGGACACGGACATGCATTGCATTAGGTTGACTTGACAAGGCTATCAAAACGGTTTTGGGCCTTGTGGCAAAAGAGGTCGGGAGCCGGGGTATGAGATACCTACCCGACCGATAGGAGTCGTATAGAAATACGATTAGCAAGGAGTTTCTTACCGGATAGGCATGTTGTCTAGCAGTGATGCTAAAGCTCACTAGTCGCATGTGATAGTCGGATCCTGAATCACTGAGAGTTTGCGGAGGGATGCTGACTTCAGTGGGAGTATTTCTGTTTAAGGCTAGAATTACTCTACATAAACACATTGCTTAGTGATTGCATATTTTTCTGTTGTAGATCAATGGCACCACCTGCTCAGCCCAACTTTGCATTGAAATCAATTCTGGAAAAGGATAAACTAAATGGAACAAACTTTACTACCTCGTATAGAAATTTGAGAATTGTTCTCAAGCATGATAAAAAGGAAAATGTTCTAGAGGATACGCTTCCAAAGGAACCTGCCAATAATGCTAGTACCACAACCAAGAATGCCTACCAGAAACTCATTGATGAATCAAACGAGATCAGCTGCCTCATGTTGGTTTGTATGGAGCCCGATTTGTAGCAGCATTTCAAAGATGTTGGGGCTTTCGATATGATCGAGAGTCTCAAGAGCATGTTTCAGGTGCAGGCTAGGACCGAAAGGTTCAACGTCTGGCGATCCTTGATGGATTGTAAGCTGAATGAAGGTGATCCACTGAGCCCGCATGTGATCAAGATGATAGGATATGTGCAAGCTTTGGATCGGTTGGGCTTCCCGCTCTTGGATGAGCTGGCTACTGATGCAGTTCTGGGTTCTCTTCCGCCCAGCTATGGGACATTCATCTCGAACTATCATATGCATGGCATGGATAAGAAGCTCACTGAATTGCATGGGATGCTCAAAGTGGTAGAGCAGGATATTAAGAAAGGGATGCATCAAGTGTTGATGGTGCAGAAATCGGCTAAGTTCAAGAAGAGTTGGTCTAAGAAGAAGGCTAAGGCAAAGGGCACGGAGATCGTAACCTCCGCTGCTGCACCGAAGTCTGGACCGGACTCAAAGACCATTTGCTATCATTGCAGGGAAACTGGTCACTGGAAGAGGAACTGTAGCAAGTGGCTTCAGAGCATGGCAAGAAGGCCGGGAATGCTGCTTCAGGAAAAGGTACACTTGTTGCATATGTTATAGATGTTTACCTTGCTGACATACCTAGTAGATCTTGGGTATTTGATACCGGATCGGTTGTTCATATTTGCAACTCGATGCAGGGGCTGGTAAGAACTAGCCGTGTGGCACAAGGGGAGATTGACATCAGGGTCGGCAACAAAGCAAGAGTTGCTGCGTTGGAGGTCGGCACGATGCAGCTCCAGCTTCCTTCTGGATTTATTTTGTAATTGAATAATTGTTATTACATTCCTGCACTTAGTCGGAACATTATTTCTGCCTCATGCTTGATGAGTCAGGGTTATGAATTCGCCCTATAGTGAGTCGTATTACAATTCACTGGCCGTCGTTTTACAACGTCGTGACTGGGAAAACCCTGGCGTTACCCAACTTAATCGCCTTGCAGCACATCCCCCTATAACATGAATGTCAAGAGGCATAAGCCCAATGAGATAAATCTGACATACTTCTGGCATTGCCGGCTTGGACACATTAGTCTGAAACGCATGAAGAAGCTCCATGATGATGGACTCCTAACTTCGACCGACTTTGGGTCGTTCGAGACATGTGAATCATGCTTGCTCGGCAAGATTACTAAGTCTCTTTGCGAAAGGCATCCGAGCTATTGGAACTGATACACAGTGATGTGTGTGGACCAATGAGCACAACTGCTAGAGGTGGCTATCACTACTTTGTGACTTTTACCGATGACTTGAGTAGATATGGATATATCTATTTGATGAGGCACAAGTCAGAGACTTTGGAAAAGTTCAAAGATTTTCAAAACGAGGTGGAGAATCAGCTCGGCAAGACTATAAAACTTCTACGATCTGATCGTGGAGGTGAGTACATGAGCCAGGAGTTTGATGATCATCTGAAAAGCAGAGGTATAGTACCTCAGCTCACAGCTCCGGGTACGCCACAGAGAAATGGTGTATCAGAACGGAGGAATCGCACCTTGTTCGACATGGTTCGATCTATGATGAGCAAGTCGGATTTACCCTTGTCATTCTGGGGATACGCTCTAGAAACTGCAGCTTTCGCACTTAAGAGGGTACCATCAAAATCCGTAGACAAGACACCACATGAGATGTGGACCGGGAAGAGTCCCAGTTTGTCTTTTCTAAAGATTTGGGGTTGTGAAGCATTTGTCAAGAAACTTATGTCAGACAAGCTTACACCCAAGTCGGATAAATGCATGTTTGTGGGATATCCGAGGGAAACCTTGGGATATAACTTCTACAACCGGGAAGAGAACAAAGTGTTTGTTGCTCGGAACAGGGTTTTCCTTGAGAAATAGTTTCTCAGTCGGGAGGCCAGTGGGAGGACGGTCCGACTCAAAGAAATTCAAGGACCTCTCGGGGACGGCTCGGCTCGTGATGAGATCATACTGGAGTCAGTCAGGGAACCCGTAGTGGAAGCGGCACCAGAACCACGGAGGTCGGAAATATTGCGCAGAGTGCGCGATGTATTGTTGCTAGAAAGCGAAGAGCCGACAACATATGCGGAAGCGATGGTGAGCCTAGATTCTGAGGCATGGCTGGAGGCCATGAGATCCGAGCTAAAGTCCATGTATGAGAATCAAGTTTGGGACTTGGTTGATCCGCCGCCTGGTGTAACGGCCATTGGTTGCAAATGGGTCTTTAAGAAGAAAACCGATGTGGATGGAAATGTTCAGATCCACAAAGCTCGGCTTGTCGCTAAGGGTTATGGACAAGTTCAAGGAATTGACTACGACGAGACTTACTTGCCGGTAGCGATACTGAAGTCGGTGAGGATCGTACTAGCTATAGCTGCATATATTGATTACGAGATATGGTAGATGGATGTCAAGACGGCTTTCCTTCACGGAAATTTAACCGAGGACGTGTATATGATACATCCTGAGGATTTTGTCGATCCGACTGGCACTAGTAAGGTATGCAAGCTCAAGAGATCCATTTATGGGTTGAGGCAAGCATCTCGGAGCTGGAACATTCATTTTTATGAGGTCGTCACTGGTTTCGGCTTCATCAAAAGCGAAGAGGACTCTTGTTTATACAAGAAGTTAAGTGGGAGGTCGATAGTGTTTTTGATCTTGTATGTGGATGACATACTACTGATCGGAAATGATATTTCGATGCTGAACTCGGTCAAGGAGTCATTGAATGGCAAGTTTTCGATGAAGGACCTTGGTGAGGCAATGTACATTTTAGGCATTAAGATCTATAGAGATAGATCAAGGAGGCTACTCGGCTTATGCCAGAGCACGTACATAGATAAAGTGTTGAAGCGGTTCAACATGAGTGAGGCAAAGAAAGGGTTCTTGCCACTCTCACATGGTATAAGGCTAAGCGAGACTCAGAGTCCGTCGACATCTGATGAGCGAAGCAGGATGAGTAGGATTCCATATGCCTCGGCAATCGGATCCATCATGTATGCCATGATATATACACGGCCCGATGTTGCTTTTGCAATAAGCCTAACAAGTAGATACCAGGCCAACCCAGGCGAGAGTCACTGGGCAACGGTAAAGACTATTTTGAAGTACCTGAAAAGGACTAAAGAGATGTTCCTAGTTTATGGAGGTGAGGAAGAGCTCGTTGTCGGTGTCAAAACCGGCGGATCTCTGGTAGGGGGCCCCGAACTGTGCGTCTAGGCGGATGGTAATAGGAGACAAGGGACACGATGTTTTTAGCCAGGTTCGGGCCCTCTCGATGGAGGTAAAATCCTTCTCCTGCTTGATTAATATTGATGATATGGGTAGTAAAAGAGTAGATCTACCATGAGATCAGAGAGGCTAAACCCTAGAAGCTAGCCTATGGTATGATTGTTGTTATTGTGTCCAACAGACTAAACCCTCCGGTTTATATAGACACCGGAGGGGGCTAGGGTTACACAGAGTCGGTTACAAGGAAGGAGATCTACATATCCGTATTGCCAAGCTTGCCTTCCACACCAAGGAGAGTCCCATCCGGACACGGGACGAAGTCTTCAATCTTGTATCGTCATAGTCCAACAGTCTGGCCAAATGTTATAGTCCGGCTGTCCGGATACCCCCTAATCCAGGACTCCCTCAGTAGCCCCCGAACCAGGCTTCAATGACGATGAGTCCGGCGCGCAGATTGTCTTCGGCATTGCAAGGCGGGTTCTTCTCCAAATCCCGAATACCTGTTATATAGCGTCCGGCTTCTTGTAAATGCTGCGCTCCTTGGCATCTACGCCCAATAATGGCCACCTTCCACGTGTCAAGCGAATGTGAAGAGCCAGGGTGTTTTTACATTTACCCCCCTAGCTATGTAAATGAGTTGTCTATTAAAGAGACGGGGATTCAGATCCAAACCACACCATCCTCCCTTAGCGAGCATTCATCGGAGCGCACCAAAAAGAAATCCATTCCATCATGGCCGATCGACGCAGCTCCTCCTCTCGTTCCCCTAGCCCCAAGCCTGGAGATTGGGAGAGGTGTTCCGTCCCGCACAGCCAACTGGTGAAGCTTCAGACCCAGGGATTTCTCCCCCAAGCGTATATGGTCCCGGAGCCGGGCTCGCCAGCTACAATGGCGGAGAGCAAGCGTAGAGTTTTCCCAATCCCTCTAAGGGAGAGCGGGTATGCCTCGTCCCCTATTTGATAAGAGGACTCGGATTTCCAATTCATCCGTTTCTCCGGGGGCTCCTGGAGTTCTACGGCCTCCAGTTGCACAGCCTTACCCCTGCATCCATACTACATATCGTGGGCTACGTAGCCCTTTGCGAGCTGTTTTTGGGTTGCGAGGCTCATTTCGCACTGTGGAAGAAGTTGTTCTGCCTTGTGCCCCATTCTCGGAGGGGGTCAATATATCAAGTGGGCGGAGCCGAAGTATGGCGCATCACCGGGACCGGATATCTATCCGGAACCCCGAAGAAGGCATCCGAAGATTGGCCTTCAGAGTGGTTTTATATAGAAGACGTCCCCCTTCCGGATCCTATTCGGATCGGCCTTCCTGAGTTTGATAATGCTCCTTTGAAGAAACGCCTGAGCTGGCGCCCACGGAGCCCCCGGGAAGAAGATGACGGAGACGTCCTTTACCTGATGAGCCGGATAAAGTTGCTGGCTCAATCCGGACTGACCATGATCGAAGTCATGGAAATGTGCATTATGCGGGGGGTGCAGCCGCTTCAATATAGAGGCCACCCCATGTGCGATTTCAACGGGGAGGATGATGCCACCCGCTGCGGCCGCAAGGGGCCGGACTCGACCGCTGCTCTAGCAAAAATCTTGTCTGATTTTTATAAGGGAGAAGAGGATGAATTCCTCCGTGTCAATCCCCAGGGCGGATTTTCGATGTATAATCCTCTGAGCTGGGTAAGTCAACACCTTTCATGTCCATCCGTTCCCATATTCCCATAGTTAAGTATTTTACCTTGCGATTTCAACGCAGGAGCTGCGTAAGGCTGTAAGGGAGATCAACAGCCCACCTCCACAACCATAGGATTCGGAGCGATCCCTCGACCCGGCCTACCAAGAGGATCCGGACATATCTGTGGAACTAATTGATAGGGTGTTTTACCAATTAAGCAACGACGAGGCCTTGGTGGCCATTATGGCCGATTACCCTGGGCTGCTCCCAGCTTCGCAGGTAACTGAGACCAAACTCCCAAAATTATGAAAAGGATTCATCCTTTTGCACTTTTCTTACCGTATACCAACGGTGTTTTACAGCGGAGGCCCTGGGACGTCATGCCGAGCCCGCGGCGACTAGCCAGCAAGGGGCTGCGAGGCCGGGCAGGCCGAAAAGAAATGTAGTCCGGACTGAGATACTGGCGCAGCGGTATGGCGTGCCACCTCACTCCATGGTATCATTTTCAAAGGCATATTAACGCTCGTGCTTTCTTAGGAAGAAGAACGCTCGCCAGACTATATCCGGAGAGGTCGCCAATCATGCCTCCACCAGTCAGGCTCCAAGGCTGGACCCGGAAGCGGGAGCGAATACGAGGCGCACGCCAGATGCTCCTCCGACAGAGGATGCGGACAGAATGTCTGCCACAAATTCCGAGGTGGAGAGCGCCATGAACCACAGGCGTCGCCGAGCCGTTCTCCGTGACGCTTGTTTCTCCCAAGAGGCATTTGACGCCTTTAAATCAGGAGACGCGTACCTCTGTGCTGCTCAGAATGGTCTAGCCAGAGCCACCGACCAATATGTAAAGGATATACAGGTGAGAGAATTTGATGATTATATATAGTAGTAGCCCCTGAGACTTGAAACAGTTAGAATAACTGATTTACGGATCATTTGTTATGCAGGTTCTTATACAAAAGAATACCCAATTGTCCCATGAGCTTGAAGAGTGTAAGGCCCAACTTCAGGCCGCACTGGCCACCGAAGAGAAGTCCAAGAAGACCCCCTCTAGTAACACATATTTAAAATGATAGATACTGTATAGAGTGCGGCATATGTGCACATCTGACAACAAATATTGCAGATGACGCCGGAGGAAATCCGGATGAGTAACATCTCTTACGCTGGCTAAAGGTCGGCGAGAGCATGCTTACGAGGGTTAGGCAGGAGAAAAAGAGTCTCCAGGATGCCAACACCCAGCTGGGCGTGGAACTGAAGGACGTTCGTGCCCAACTGTCAGACTCCGTGAAGGAGAATCAGCGGCTTCGACGCGGCATTTTCAGTAAGTGCTTGAACGAACTTGTTAAAAAGAATTCGGCGAAGAAGCCTGCTAACAGAGTTATGTCTGTAGGTATGCTGACGGGTCATCCCGCAGATGAGATGCCTGGGTCTGCGGGTCATCTTCTACCAGAGCTGTCGCAACTGCACGAATGAGTTCGGTAGGTGATGCGAGGTGTTGCCCAAGCCTTATGGCCATCTGACTCCCTGCCTGAAGGTCTTGGAGAGCTTGTGGAGAAGCTTAAGGGAGCGCGGCGGCGCTTCTAATTATGGAAGATATCGGCCTGCCGTCAAGGTGCCAGGGAAGCCTGGGCCATGGTGAAGACACGGTATACCAAGGCTGACCCAAATCACATGGCCGAGGTCGGACCTGTGGGGCCTGATGGGAAAGAGATCCCCGTGAGGTTAGTGTACAGGCAAGTAGAATTGGCCGCAAAGTATTCCCAACAGGACTGTAGACTAGACAGCTTGTTGGATGGTATAGAAGAGGAATTTAACCAGTCAAATTGACTATGTAATTAAATTGACATGTATAATACCTTCTAGCCGGATTGTAGATCATTTGTCATGGCGGACCATTCCGCTTCAACCTCGGGACCGGATAGTCCGGAGTGTATCCGAATACCCTCTCGGTTATGTAAGAACCGGGCATGCATGTAAACCAGGCGTAGGGGTCATTAGTGCTTGAACAGAAAAGTGCCCAACTAGTTATGTTATATTACATGGTTAGTAAGAAACATCTTCCAGGGAGAGTAGTTCCATTAGGGGTTCCTTTCCCTAGGTTCGCATGCCCTAAAGTGCATGTCCGGACTGCGAAAAGAGACGCAGAAAAGAGCATCTGGGGGCACATATATAAATAAGTAAAAAATCATCTTTTGTTCACCGACCGAATATTCCATTTAGAACGCTAGCTTTCGGCTTCACCCAGTCTGGGGTACACATCTGGCTGACCCGGCAGTAACAATCGCAGAGGTGCTCCCCTTATGCCCTAGCCGAATTAACGGGAACATAGGGCATAAATACAAGAGCAAGGCAACCCGGCTTGGCCAAAACATAAGTCATATCGATGCATATAATGGTGAATAAAAGGTACATGCGGAAGAATGACACATGTGCTGTGGATGAAGCCCGTATAGATAAATAAGCTTTTGTGAGAGAAGCCCCCAGGTATAATGAGCGCAGATAGCGCGTCCGTTGTGCGCAAATAAGGCACAAATTGGCCCTTAAAGCCTGTGAGAGAAAAGAAGGGGAGAAGGAGAGAAATAAAAGATAGATAGTAAAAAGTGGACAGAGGAAGGAGAGGAACACATAGTCCGGCGCTAGGCGTAGAATCTTCAGAGTCTGGCTGCGTTCCATGGGTTCGGCTCGAGTCGATTATCCGATGCATCCCGCAGACGATATGCTCCACCAGTCATAACTTGGTCAATAATGAAGGGACCCTCCCATTTGGGCTTGAGTTTGTCCTTTTTCTTCTCCGGCAGGTGTAGAACTAACTCGCCAACGTTATAGGTTTTGGCTCGTACTTCTCTGCTTTGGTATCTTCGAGCCTGCTGTTGATAGAATGCGGAACGGGCTTTTGCCACGTCACGCTCCTCCTCTAGGGCGTCCAAACTATCCTGCCGATCGAGCTCGGCCTCTCTTTCTTCGTACATGCGCACTCGAGCTGAGTCATGAATTATGTCGTAGGCCAGAACCGCCTCTGCGTCGTATACCATAAAAAATGGTGTGTATCCGGTAGTGCGATTCGGCGTGGTCCGCAGCCCCCAGAGTACGGAGTCGAGCTCCTCTACCCAGTGCATGTTACATTCCTTTAGGGACCGCACTATTCTGGGTTTGATGCTGCTCATGATAAGACCATTTGCTCGCTCGACTTGACCGTTAGTTTGTGGGTGATAGACGGAAGCATAATCGAGCTTGATGCCCATGTTTTTGCACCAGAGTTTTACCTCGTCGGCCGTGAAGTTCGTGCCGTTATCTGTGATGATGCTGTGGGGGACGCCATAACGGTGTACAACCCCGGATATAAAGTCTATCACCGGTCCGGATTCGGCCGTTTTAACAGGTTTGGCTTCTATCCATTTGGTGAATTTATCCACCATGACCAGCAAGTATTTCCTCTTGTGGGTTCCCCCTTTAAGGGGTCCAACCATGTCGAGCCCCCAGACCACGAAGGGCCAGGTAATGGGGATTGTTTGGAGGGCGGTGGGTGGCATATGGCTTTGGTTTGCAAAAAGCTGGCAACCAACGCAGCGTTCGACTAAGTCCTGAGCGTCTGCCCGGGCCGTCGGCCTATAAAACATGTATGGAAGGCCTTGCTTACAAGGGCCCGAGCTGCAGCGTGGTGGCCTCTGAGGCCGGCATGAATTTCAGCCAGAAGCTTCCGCCCTTCCTCTTCAGAGATGCACGTTTGAAGGACTCCGGTGGTGCTTTTCTTATAAAGCTCTCCCTCATGGACCTTATAGGCTTTAGATCGCCGCACTATGCAGCGTGCCTCATTTTGGTCCTCGGGGAGTTCCTGCCTAGTTAGGTAGGCTAGGAATGGTTCTGTCCACGGGGCGATGACGGCCATTATAACGTGGGCTGATGATGTTATTTTGGTGGCAGAGCCTCCGATTATGTTAGAGTGTTCGGTATCGGGCATTGCAGTTGGGTCCGGGCTGTTATTGCTGGGTTCCCCTTCCCATACCACGGATGGCTTGAACAGCCTCTCCAAAAAGATGTTGGGGGCACTGCATCGCGTTTTGCACCGATGCGTGCGAGGACATCTGCCGCCTGATTGTTTTCCCGGGCTACATGGTGAAATTCGAGCCCCTCGAACCGAGCTGACATTTTTAGGACGGCGTTGCGATAGGCCGCCTTTTTCGGATCCTTGGCATCAAAGTCTCCATTTATTTGGGATATTGCGAGGTTCGAATCCCCCCGCACCTCTAGGCATTGAATGCCCATGGATACTGCCATCCGGAGACCATGTAAAAGGGTCTCATATTCGGCTGTGTTGTTGGAGTCCGTATACATTATCTGGAGTACGTATTGAACTGTATCTCCGGTTGGGGACGTCAAAACGACGCCAGCCCCCAGACCAGCCAACATTTTGGAGCCGTCGAAGTGCATGATCCAGTTGGAATACGCGTCGTACTCTTTAGGGAGTTCGGATTCCGTCCATTCGGCGACAAAGTCGGCCAGTACTTGCGACTTAATGGCTCGCTGCGGCTTGTAAGTTATGTCGAATGGGAGGAGCTCAATGGCCCATTTGGCAATCCGTCCCGTGGCGTCGCGGTTGTTTATAATATCATTAAGTGGCACTTCCGAGGCTACTGTTATCGGACACTCTTGAAAGTAGTGTCGCAGTTTCCGATATGCCATGAATACCGTGTATGCTATCTTTTGATAATGCGGGTACCGTGACTTGCATGGAGTAAGGACAATGGATACATAGTAGACCGGCTTTTCAAGGGGGAATTTATGTACGTCCGTTTCTTGTTCGACGACGAGCACTGCGCTCACAACTTGATGGGTTGCCGCAATGTATAATAGCATTGGTTCGCCAATGTTTGGCGCGGCCAGGACTGGGTTTGTTGCTAATATGGTTTTTATTTCTTCCAACCCGGCTGTGGTGGCATCCGTCCACTCAAAGTGTTCGGTGCACCGTAGGAGGCGATAAAGGGGTAATGCCTTTTCTCCCAGGCGGGACATAAAGCGGCTTAGAGCCGCCACGCATCCCGTTAATTTCTGGATTTGTTTGAGGTCTGTTGGGATATCCAACTGTGACAGAGCTCGGATCTTGGCCAGATTTGCTTCAATTCCTCTGTCGGATACAATGAAGCTGAGGAGCTTTCCGGCAGGCATGCCGAAAACGCATTTTTTCGGGTTGAGCTTGATGTCATATGTTCGGAGGTTATTGAATGTGAGTCTCAAGTCGTCTACTAGAGAGTCGACATGCTTGGTTTTGACAACCACATCATCTACGTATGCCTCCACTGTTTTGCCAATCTGGTTTGCCAGACATGTCTGAATCATGCGCTGATATGTTGTGCCGGCGTTTTTGAGCCCAAAGGGCATTGTGTTGAAGCAGAAGGGGCCGTATGGTGTGATGAATGCCGTTGCGGCTTGGTCGGGCTCCGCCATCTTAATTTGGTGGTAGCCGGAGTATGCGTCGAGGAAACACAATGAGTCGTGTCCTACGGTAGCATCGATAATTTGATCGATGCAGGGGAGGGGGAAGGGATCCTTTGGGCAGGCCTTGTTGAGGTCCTTAAAATCGACGCACAGGCGCCAGGATTTATCCTTCTTTGGTACCATCACCAGGTTTGCTAACCAGTCTGGGTGTTTTATTTCTCTAATGAATCCGGCCTCCAATAACTTGGCTAGTTCCTCTCCCATAGCTTGTCTCTTAGGTTCAGAGAAACGCCGAAGAGCCTGCTAGACCGGCTTGAATCCTTTTAGGATGTTGAGGTTGTGCTCGGCTAGCCTACGTGGGATTCCTGACATATCTGAGGGATGCCAGGCGAATATGTCCCAATTCTTGCGCAGGAAATCTCGTAATGCGGCATCCACGGCAGGGCTTAAACGTGCACCGATAGTGGCTGTTTTTGTATGGTCCATTGGATGGACTTGGATTTTGACTGTTTCATCCGCTGGTTTAAAGGAGGTAGACTTGGATCTCCTATCAAGTATCACGTCGTCCCTATCCACCGTGGAGCGCAGCGCAGTCAGTTCCTCGGCTGCGAGGGCTTCGGATAATGCCTCGAGGGCCAATGCGGCTGTCTTGTTTTCGGCGCGGAGTGTTGTGTCCGGATCGCTAGCGAGAGTGATGATTCTGTTGGGCCCGGGCATTTTGAGCTTCATGTACCCATAATGGGGTATGGCTTGGAAGATTGTGAACGCCTCCCGCCCTAGAAGGGCGTGGTATCCGCTATTGAACGGGGCCACTTGGAACGTAATCTCTTCGGACCTGTAATTCTCCGGCGTGCCGAACACCACATCTAGTGTGATTTTGCCTGTACAGCGCGCTTCTCGACTGGGGATTATTCCTCTAAAGGTTGTGCTGCTTCGCTCGATGCGGTTCCAGTCTATTTCCATTTTTTGATGGTTTTCCTCATAGATGAGGTTTAATCCGCTGCCGCCGTCCATGAGCACCTTGGTGAGTGGAAAGCCGTCCATGATTGGACTGAGGACCAATGCAGCTGGTGCTCGGGCTGTTCGGAACTTAGGTTCATCACTGGCATTGAAGGTAATAGCCGTGTCACTCCATGGATTTATTGTTGCCACATGGTAGATTTCGGCAAGGCTGCGGAGCATTCTCTTTCGCCTATTATTTGATGCAAAGGTCTCAAAGACTGATAATACCGTATTGTTATCCCTGGGATGGTGCTCTGTGGCCTCTGGAATGAGAAGATCATCGCCACTTTTGGCTACCTGCCGGAGTATCCAACATGCTCTAAGGCTATGTGTTGGTGTGGCGCCTTCTGTACTATGAATTTTGCAGGGTCCATTGAGCCATCCCTCCAGTACGGTTCCATGCCCTGTAGAGGGTTTTTGCTTTTTGGTAGTTGACCCGGGTGTATTGTGATAATGCACCCTTTTATTTCGGACTGGGTTTGTATTCAGGGCCGGATTATCCCAAAAGTTTGTTTCGGTTTTCCAGGCACTTTTCATCGCACAGTACTTTCGTACTATGGACGCCAAGTCAGCGAAGCGTGTTATCTCACGGCGATCTATGGCATTAAGGATTCCCTTGTCCGTGCAATTATTGCAGAAAAATAGGATTGCGTCTTCCTCGCGACAGTCCTTAACCTTGTTCATCGCAAGGAGGAATCTGGCCCAATACTAATGTACTGCTTCCTGGGGCTCTTACCTGATGTGGGAAAGATCGCTTATGTTTGGGTGGGTGGGTGGAATTGAATCTGAACCCTTACCTGATCTGGGATCCAGGGGCCGAGGAGTTTCCAATTTTGGAAGTTCCGATTTCGGGGAGTTACCCGATAATCCTGGCCCGCTGCCTGACTCTAAGTTCAGGGATTGGATGTTGTCCTCCCACGAACGGGCATCCGGCTCGCAGAGCTCGGGAATCCGGACATAGTTGGTCCTCAAGATAGAGGAAAGGTCGCCGCATTGTTCCTCCACCACTGCAATATGATGGGTGATCGGTGGAGAGTAAATCTCCCTTTGATCGGGTTTAAGCCCAATCCGATCATAGTCCGTAGCGACTCCCAGGGCGGCGATGGGATCCAAGAGCTCGTTTAAGGAAGCGAGCTCCATTGGATCCTTCTGTTCGGCGAGTGCCGATTTGACGTGGAGGTTGTATTCCATGACCCGAGAATTCATCGTCGGCGCAGCGGCCGAACAGACGGTCATGATGAAACTGGCTAGCTGGAGAGTTTGGCCGACAGCCAAAGCTCCCCCAACAGTAGTACCGTCTTTAAAGATGAGACGAGACATCCTTCCTTCTGGCGACGGCACAGTGGAACTCTCAATGAAAGCACCAATGTCGGTGTCAAAACCGGCGGATCTCGGGTAGGGGGTCCCGAACTGTGCGTCTAGGCGGATGGTAACAGGAGACAAGGGACACGATGTTTTTACCCAGGTTCGGGCCCTCTCGATGGTGGTAAAACCCTACTCCTGCTTGATTAATATTGATGATATGGGTAGTACAAGAGTAGATCTACCACGAGATCAAAGAGGCTAAACCCTAGAAGCTAGCCTATGGTATGATTGTTGTTATTGTGTCCTACGGACTAAACCCTCCGGTTTATATAGACACGGGAGGGGGCTAGTGTTACACAGAGTCGGTTACAAGGAAGGAGATCTACATATCCGTATTGCCGAGCTTGCCTTCCACGCCAAGGAGAGTCCCATCCGGACATGGGACGAAGTCTTCAATCTTGTATCTTCATAGTCCAACAGTCCGGAAAAAGATTATAGTTCGGCTGTCCGGATACCCCCTAATCCAGGACTCCCTCACTCGTCGTAAGGGGTTACGCCGATGCTAGTTTCCAAACCGACAGAGATGATTGTTGATCACAGTCCGGATTCGTGTATGTCATGAACGGAGGAGCAGTGAGTTGGATGAGTTCCAAGCAAGATACGGGTGCCGATTCTACTACAGAAGCCGAATACATTCCGGCTTGTGAAGCTGCAAAGGAAGGTGTTTGGATCCGGAACTTTCTGGATGATCTTTGTATTTTCCCAGCCTCGGTAAAACCGTTGGACCTTTATTGTGATAATTCTGGTGCCATCACACAAGCCAAGGAGCCGAGGAATCATCACAAGGTTAGACACATAGATCGGAAATATCACCTGATGCGAACGATCGTAAAGAGTAGTGATGTAGAGTTATGCAAAATTCACACGGATGCAAATGTTGCGGATCCGTTGACTAAGCCGCTTCCACAACCCAAGCATGAGGGGCACGTTAGAGCTATGGGCATTTGATGTCTATTTGATTGACTCTAGTGCAAGTGGGAGACTGTTGGAGATATGCCCTAGAGGCAATCATGTATGATGATATTTCCTATGTGTTTATGAATAAAGATAGTCCTTGGACATTATCAATGGTGTGTATCAGCAAGTACGTTACTTGTTTGTGGGACTATGCATTGTATGATGACTGTCCTAAAAGGTCCCTAGTCGAAAGGGTTGTGTGGACGCGCAGCCAACTAGACTAGCATATGACACGGTCGATGGCTTGGTCTCACTAGCCATGGAGCATTGGATGCTAACCGGATAATATGGACTTGGAAGGATCTGGTCGGATTCGACGTAGTCGGATCCGAGTCGAGATAAGGTCCAAGTCGGACAGACCCAACTATGAGACACAGCGATATGTCATCTGTGAGTCTCTAGTACAACATATGTTGTATGTCCTAAGACCTGAGCTGACGCATTTACTCGGCACGTACTCGGATTTTTGGGGAGCGCACTCACGCGACTGCTGGCAGCGACGACTTCGCCAATGACGACTTCTTCCCCGACTTCGGCATCCTTATCCTCAAAGACATGGCCGACAACCTCAACGCCGTCGGTGCTGCTCGTGCTGCACCGTATGTGATGCTATCCTTCTTGTTCGAGATCGTGGTAGAATTCATATTTCTATTATGTGCCCTAGATGTGATATGTTCATCTACTATGCTAGTTCGCATGCTTAGTTTAATCTCTGCTAGTGCTATCATGATTTATTTTCTGTTTATTCGGATTAAATCTCGTAGTAATTTGCTCATATTCCCAACACTACATGCTTCTTTTCTCCTGATGATTAATATATGTTGATGACCTTTGGTCGAGTAGGATATTGACCTCCTTCACTGTCACTCTCAAATAATACTCCTGTTTTTGTATATGTGTTAAGACGAGAGTTGTTCAACAGAAATCCTATTTTTATCTCAGGCAGTTGTTCCAAAATCACATTTTTCACTTTCAGTAACAATACCATGTGGTGATTTATAATCTTCAAGTTTGTGTCGAGCGTTGGGTAGACCAATGAGTACAACTCCTACTTCCGGGTGTTATGATCGCACATATTTGCATCATGAACGCATAATACCTGCACTTGTATCACCCTCGATGCGACTATAGCTCCCACGTGTCGAGGCACGACTTAGAGACATAATCGCATTGAAGGCATATGTCGCAAGTTAGGCAATCTTCACAACATCCCATGTAATATGGTAATAAAAAGGGAGATAACATAGTTGGCTTACACTCGCCACGTCAATCAAGTACATAAATAACATTACATCATCCAAACACTCATGTCCCGACTACGACGCCAAAATAAAAGAGAACCCAACATGCGACACGGTCCCAATCACCCCCAACTGGACACCACTACTGATCATCGGGAAAGGAAACGTAGTATTGTTGAGAGTCTTCGTCGAACTCCCACTTGAGCTCATACGCGTCTCCTGGAGCGAAATCATCAGGCCCTGCATCTGGTGTAATAGTAATCTGTGAGCCACAGGGACTCAGCAATCTCGCACCCTCGTGATCAAGACTATTTAAGCTTATAGGCAAGGTAGGTAAAATATGGGTGGAGCTACAGCAAGCGACTAGCAAATATGGTGGCTAACTTATTCGCAAAGGAGAGCGAGAAGAGGAGGCAAATTGCGAGCGAGAAACTAGAGAGCAACCTGCGCAAACATTACTCCAACACCGTGTCCACTTCCCGGACTCCGCAGAGAAGAGGCCATCACGGTAACACACTCAGTTGATTCATTTTAATTAAGTTAAGGTTCAAGTTATCTACATCCGGACATTAACAAATTCCCATCTGCCCATAACCGCGGGCACGGCTTTCAAAAGTTCAAACCCTGCAGGGGAGTCCCAACTTAGCCCATGACAAGCTCTCACGGTCAACGAAGGAATAGACCTCCTCCCAAGACGTTCCGATCAGACTCGGTATCTCGGTACTTCAAGACACTTCGACAAGTTAAAACAAGACCAGCAACACCGCCCGAATATGCCGACAAATCCCGATAGGAGATGCACATATCTCGTTCTCAGGGCACACTTAGATAGGTCAAGCTACAAGTAAAACCAACCCTCAAGTTTCCCCGAGGTGGCCCCGTAGGCTGCCCGGTTCGGACCAACACTCAGAGGGAGCACTGGCCCGGGGGGGTTAAAATAAGATGACCCTTGGGCTCCGGAAACCCAAGGGAAAAAGAGGCTAGGTGGTGAATGGTAAAACCAAGGTTGTGCATTGCTGGAAAAGCTTTAATCAAGGCGAACTATCAAGGGGTTCCCATTATAACCCAACCGCGTAAGGAACGCAAAAACCGGGAACATAACACCGATATGACGGAAACTAGGGCGGCAAGAGTGGAACAAAACACTAGGCGAGAGGCCGAGCCTTCCACCCTTTACCAAGTATATAGATGCATTAAGATAACATGGCAATATAATGATATCCCAACAAGTAAATAAGAGATGTTCCAACAAGGAACGGCCTCCAATCTTCACCTGCAACTAGCAACGCTATAAGAGGGGCTGAGCAAAGCGGTAACATAGCCAATCAACGGTTTGCTAGGACAATGGTGGGTTAGAGGTTTGACATGGCAATTTGGGAGGCTTGCAAGCAAGTGGTAGGCATCGTAGCAATGGCATAGCAAAAGAGCGAGCAAACTAGCATAGCAAAGATAGTAGTGATTTCGAGGGTATGATCATCTTGCCTGCACAGTTGTCAAGTTGACTGGATCCTCAAAAGCAAACTCAACGGGCTCCTCGTTAGCGAACTCGTCTCCCGGCTCTACCCAAACAAGACAAACAAACAACAAGGATACAATCAACCACGTGCAAACTTAAACAACACAATGCAAAGATGATATGCTATGCGGGATGCAAAATGCAAGATATGACAGGAAATGCATGAACCTGGCCTCAACATGGAAAACCAAGTGTGCCACTGGAAATATGAAATGAAATCGCTTGAAAACGATATAAAGAACGCCCGAATCGGAGTTACGGTTTGGAAATGGCAAGCGATTCAAAAACGACACCGGTCTGCGATTTACAGCAAGTAGGCATCTAAATGCAATGAGATGAACATGCTACAGCACCCAAACATGACATAAAAATACATGGCAGCGAAGCATTCAAGATTCTTAACAAAAGTCTAGCACTGAGCTACGGCCAAATCATCCATTAACAGGTTCAAACAAGCATGGCAAAAACGCAAATGGTAAAACAGATCTCAGACTTTGTGAAATTAACACTTGTCTGGAATTTCAGATCATATAGCCCTCTTCGGAGCAACAAAACAACATGCTACAGGACCTGAACATGACAAAGAAAGACATGGCATGGAGCTACTCAACAAGCTTAACAAAAGTCCCTTAGTGACCTTGAGCCAAAAGGGATCACAAAATATACTAACAAGCACACGAACATAGCAAAAACATAATCAGTTTCAGACTTAGAGAAAAACTGGGACATGCTGAAACATAACTCACGAAGGCATGTTTACGAGTTCGATGCACTCACCACGGTGCAAGTCATGGCAAGACAAGCACACATCCCTTAATAAGGCACAAAATTCAAGCTAGACATGGCAAGAACAATGACATAGCATGCACGAATCAACTACAATAACATCGGCAAAACCGCAAACAAGTTGACGATCTGCCCAGATTCGCAACGAAGCAAAAGTAGCGCTTGATTGACTCAAGCTAGGTTGCTCCATAATTGCAAAAAAAGCCATGGATGGATAGAGTACTACAATATTAACAAAACTCCCTTACTGATCATCCTCAAAAGAGGCACGGATCACTAGGAAACAACATGAACATATGGCATCATGATCTAAACAATCCCAGGACTTAGTGAAATTACTAAGTCCCTGAAAACAGAATTAGCAAGTGCACCACTTTGCAAGCTTGCACAAGTCACCACACACATCCTAAAAATACATGGGTTGCACCTCTGAAAATATGGCAAAACCCTTAACAAAACATATGAAGAACTCACGGGCATATCATGCACACATTAATCATGGCAAAAATGACAAAAGTGCTAAATGGACTAACAGATCTGACAATTAACTCAAGTAGCCCTCTTCTAACAGCATTTCGGACATCAAGATGAACTCAAATGAAAATGATGCAATGGAATGAAATGATGTACTCTCTGAGGTGAACATTTTGATATGCTATATGCATGAATCGGTGCTAGCGAGGCAAAGTTACGGGGCCTCGAACAGGAGCATATGCACTGAAAATCCTGGGACTTAGAGAATAAAAATGACCTAGGTTTCCAGATCTAGATCTCACGCACGGGAACCGAGGCAAAATCTGGCGGCACTGTTCACGACGGCGGCGGCGGGCGCGGAAGTCGAGGACGGTGGGGACGAGGACGGCGGCCGGCGGAGGCGAGGTCGCTGGCGGCCGGGGCGGCGGAGCAGGGCCCCGCGGCGGCCGGAGCTAGGGGCGACTCCGGCGGGCTCCTGCGGCGGCTCGGGCGGTGCTGGACCAGGGCAGTGCGGCGGGCTGCGGCCAACCGGCGGCGAGCGGCGCGCGGCGGCTCCGGTCGCCTCGGGCGGCCGGGCGCGAAGAGGAGGGCGGCGCAGCTTCGGTAGGCGGCGGCGGGGCGATTCGGGCCGGAAGGGCCGGATGCGGGCCGCTCCGGGCCGGTGGCAGAGGGAGTGGCGCAGGCCACGTGGCAGCATCTGACTGGGCGCAAGGGGCGGCGGACGTTGTCCGGGCCGCTCCGGACACGTCCGACGGCGGCGGATCTGGGATTTTTAGGGTTAGGGGGGAGAGGATCCGCGAATTTGGAATGGGGGGTGTATATATAGGCATGGAGGGAGCTAGGAGAGTCCAAATGAGGTGCGGTTTTCGGCCACGCGATCGTGATCGAACGCTCTAAGACATGGAGCAGAGTTAGGTGGGTTTTGGGCCAAATTGGAGGGGTGTTGGGCTGCAACACACACGAGGCCTTTTGGTCCCTCGGTTAACCGTTGGAGTATCAAACGAAGTCCAAATGGTACGAAACTTGACAGGCGGTCTACCGGTAGTAAACCAAGGCCGCTTGGCAAGTCTCGGTCCAATCCGGAAATGTTTAATCCCCACACACGAAAGAAAGCTAGAAATGACCACCGGAGGAGAACGAAGCGCCGGAATGCAAAACGGACAACGGGGAAATGCTCGTATGCATGAGACGAACACGTATGCAAATGCAATGCACATGATGACATGATATGAGATGCATGGCAACGACAACAACACACGGAGGCAAAACGCGAACCCGAGGAAATAAATATAACTTAACACTGGAAACGGCAAGAGTAGGAGTACAAAAAGGGAAAGTTACATCCGGGGTGTTACATCACCGTTTCAAATTATTTGAAGTTTTAGGTTTGTCCTGAGTCAAATGTTTTTTCCTAATAATAAAGCAGCTATCGCTTCTGGTCATACGTCATCGTAATTGCCCTCAAAGTTGTTATAAATTACCCACTATGCCACCCATAAGTGAAGAAAAAACAATTCATTTTTTCTTGAAATCATCCCGGTGCATGTACTGCACTATCCCTCCTAGTGGTCGTCGAAACTGAACAGGGAGCAGGCATACGCTGATGTATGCTTCTTTCTTCCTGATGAATAATGATATGTTGATGACCTTTGGTCGAGTAGGATATTGACCTCCTTCACTGCCACTCTCAAATAACACTCCTGTTTTTGTATATGCGTTGAGACGAGATCACGATAGTTGTTCAACAGAAATCCTATTTTTATCTCAGACAATTGTTCCAAAATCACATTTTTTTCACTTTCAGTAACAATACCATGTGGTGATTTATACTCTTCTAGTTTGTGTCGAGCGTTGGGTAGACGAATGAGTACAACTCCTCCTACTCCGTCTTTCCGGGTGTTATGATCACACGTATTTGCATCTAAACACATAATACCCGCACCGTTTTAAATTATTTGAAGATTTAGGTTTGCCTTCAGTCAAACGTTTTTATGTTTCATAGATCCATGAATATTCATGATAAAGTCTACACTATATCAATTATATATGGTATAAAAACATATTTTGTAATGATTTCTTTTTTGCAGAGAAATATTTTATAATGATACTAGCACGCAACGACGCGGCAAGGGTGAAAATACGACATTCATGGCTGGTTGAAAGGTTACAGGTGCAGCCGTGAGACCAAATGGTATATTGCCTTGAATTCGAAGTTTCTGTGGTGAGTGCGAGATGCTGTCTTTGGACTTTGGTTCATCTCCTGCAGCAATTTGTATCTCATGGTACCCCGGGCGCAAATCTAACTTGGTATAGAATGTTGGGCCGTCCAATTCGTCCAGAAGTTTGTCAACAATCGACATGGGAAATTTGTCTTTCACTGTCACTGCCTTCAGTTGCGTATTGTCGACGCAAATCGCCAGGTGTTATCTTTCTTGCGCACCAACAACATAGGCAAAGTACGAACCAACCTGTGATTGGATGGTTAAGAGGACAGTGATATCCCTAGCCCATCAGGGTTATCCTAGACTTGACATGGGTGCTCGCATTTTTTGTATTTATTTCAGGCCTTCCGACGATGTGCATTCAGTGAAAAAAGATGTTCCATCTACTATGAAGGCGTCTATGGCGACTTCGTCAATCCCAAGATGGTGTGACGGCTCAGTCTCTCATACGTGCTCACAGAGGTAGGGTGTGCGTGCGTGCGTTCATTGTGGTGAGTGTATGTGCGTATGTATGAGAGTCTATGTATGTAAAATGTTAAGAAAACGGCACAGGCAAAGCAAACGGGTTGTGACTGCATTGAATGATCCCTTGTTCTAGCATTGCTCGTACTTGTTTTTTGATTTCATCTTTCTGCTGTGAAGTGTAGCGATAAGGCTTCACCGACATTGCACGCACACCTGCAATAAGTTGATATGATGGTCGTCATCTCGCCGTGTTGGAAGGTCTTGTGTTGTTCGAAAGCATCTATATTTTTGTCGAGAACATGCTGAATTTGAACCAGCAACGTACAATGGCTAGGAACCGGGGGAGGAAGTGGGACGAGAAGAGGAATAAGCGAGAAGGTACGACTGCCAAGATGATAGAGAGGTTCGAAGACATCATGCCGAAGGAAGAGACACATGCATCAAATGCATTGACGTGAAAGAGGAAAAGAAGACCGAGAGGTTTGACAAGTTCATCATTGTGCAAGATAAGTTGGTCAAGCTCCAAGAGAAGAAGGTTGATCTCACGACCGCTTTGGAGGACAACAAGATTTTTGACCATGAAGATGTTGGACTTGGATCCTGTTGGGGATATCACTACTGGGCGTAAACCGGCCTATCTGGGCTGGGTTAACTTCGTCAGTAGTTAAGTATGTTAAAGCCCAAGAAGGCAAATGCGGGCTCAAGGCCCATAGTCGGTTCAAGGCATGTAGCCGTAAACCGGCGTTGGTATTTAAATTGTATTGTATGTTAGGAATAAGTAGAGACCAAACCGGACACATCTATGAGCCGGTATTGGGACTCTGTGAACCGACGGGCGTCACCCGTGTATATAAGGGGATGACCCGGCGGCGGTTCAAGGACAACAGACAACAACTCGAGACATAGGCGAAGCTTGTTTGCTCCCTGGTCATCAAAACCCCATCAATTCCATCACAACTAGACGTAGGCTTTTACCTTCATCGAAGGGTCCGAACTAGTATAAACTCTCTTGCGTCCCTGTGTCCGCTTTAACCCCTTCAAGCTAACCCTTCGCGATGGCTCCACGACTAAGTCCTTTCTCTAGGACATCTGCCGTGACAAAACCACAACAGTTGGCACCCACCGTGGGGCTATCGCACGATGGTTTCAAGTTCTTGGAGGGCCGCTTTGAAGGACTCGAGGGCTACGCCGTAGGCCGGATGACTAAGAGTCGTCGCGGCAAGCTTTACATTGACGATGCAGGCTGGGGCCCCGAGGCCGGCTCAGTTGAGTACGGGTGCCGGGTCCCCTTTGGTGGCATACACGTTTTCATCGGCAAGATCGGAGAACCGGGCCCTGAGCCGGATATCTGCACCGACCTCGTCGAAACGGCTCAGCGTGCGCGATCTGCCCGGGTTAAACCGGCCATGAAGCATGCCTTCGTGGGAGTCATCCATGGAGGAGGTCATAAGGATGGATCAGGATCTGGCAGCGAGACCGTCCTTTACTCCGGCGATGAGTCATTAACCGGAGAAACCGAATCTCTATATCAGCTACAAGAGGGCCGGATTGGGGGCTGTTCCTATGGCGATAGTATTCCGGACCCCTCTGATCTGCCCAACCGAGTTGAAATATTCATGGCCGGCACACAAGCAACGCTTCATTCTTCGACCGCTGCGGCAACAACCTCCGGTTCAGCAGCGGCGATGGCTGCCGGGGCAGGAGGCCCTATGCGCCCGTCGGCTCAAGTTCTATCAGAGCTATTTGATTCATTGGTTGTGCTTATGGCGGAAGCTAATCCGGCGGATCAGGACGTCCACAACATGGAGATTGCAAAGGTAAGGGAATAGATCACCCAGGCCAAGGCGAACCTGGCAGCTAAGGATACCGGGATGGCCACAGAGCGGGCCGCTCTAGACGCACAAGCGTACAGGCTCATGTTGGACCAGAACGCATCGCATGAAGTCATGAGGAGGAAGTACCGATCCCGTTTGCCTCCGGTTTTCGAGGCCAGAGACCTTTTCAACACCCCGGGAGCAGGAACCAGTAATCCGCTGGAGGGAAACCGGGCGGAAGCTCCTGGGACCGGTGCGCCGGTTCAGCCTCGTCGGATGGATCCGCCTCGTCAAAACACCGTTATACCTCAGGCTGTTTCAACACCTCCGGGTCACTACTCCAACCCAATGGACAATCTCATCGCCGCTGCTGCATGGCTGGAGGCAATTCCAATTGAAGGTGACTCACCGCAGGCGATAGAGACGCGACGGGTCAAGGAGCTTCTTAGGACAGCTTTGGAACAACAGGAAGCATACTCGTACAGCCGCGACCGGATCCACTCGACCCCTCGCCCAAGCCGGAGCTATAGCAGGCGTATGGGGGAACCGGTAGTGTCAAGTAATGAACGACGTGGAGCACCGCGCGGCAACAACCCGGTGGGTGGTGCTGATAACGCTTAGGAAGTGGTGGACTGGGCCCGAGCACGCAGGGAGGCCGAGTTAGCCGCACAATATTAGGCTCGGCAGCTTACGCCGGTTCGTCCAACTATTTCGGTCGAACCCGGTGTTACTTCTAGCTCTTTGGGGTGCCTTGCCTTGTCCCTGCTTTACGCAATGTGCGCCTACCCAAGGATTTCAAGGGCCCGCGCAAGGTACCAAATTACACGGCGGATCAACCCCCAGAGACATGGGTGGAGAGCTATGAGATGGCCATGGAGATGCGGGATGTGGATGATGCGGCATGTGTGAAATACTTCACCATGATGCTTGAAGGAACGGCCCGCACTTGGTTAAAAAGCTTACCGGCCAATTCTATCAGTTCATGGGCCCAATTACGAGCCCGGTTTATCAATAATTTCAAGGATACATGTAAGAAGCCCATGTCGATAGTAGACTTAGCTACCTGTGTCTAGGAGGAAGGAGAATCGACGACTCATTGGGTGCGCTGGGTCTCACAAGTGTTGCATTCATCAGACCACATAAACGCTGACACCGCAGTCTTAACCCTAGAAGGCAACTGCCAGTTTGGGCCCCTAAAGCTGAAGTTGGGACGGATGAAGCGCCATTGCACTGACATGGGGACCCTCATGGCTGCTTTGGTAAATTATGTAGATTCTGATAGTACCAAGGATCCCAAATCTGATGATGACAAGGCAGGGAAGGGAAAGAGGAACAGCAACTCCGAAGGTCAGCAGCATCACTGGGCAGGCAATGGTGGTGGAGGCAAGCGTAAAGCAGATGGTAACATGGACTTTGTGGCTAATACCAACGCGTAGGACAATGGCCAGCGACGCAAGGGTAAACCGAAAAATAAAGTGGGGCACCCAACCCTAACCCGGATCGCCTAAATTATCTACTGAGCCAGCCCTGTCCAAGACATGGGACGAAGGAGTTGCCAGCAAACCACCTTTGGAAGGATTGCTTTATTATGCAGGAGTTCAAGAATTCTAATGCTTTCCGGTATGATCACGGCTCCGGTGGTGGCTCAGGATCCGGGCCGGGTTACGGTGGAGGAAATTCCGGTTCAAGATTTAATGGTAATCCGGGCGGACATAACAATCAAAATAATCAGAACAACCAAGGTGGTTATAACCAGCAGCAGCAACAGTCAGGTTACCAGAGCAACCCAAAGCAGTTGAATAGTGGGCAGTACCTTGTCTTCACCACTAGCTTGGACAAGCGAGACCGGAAGGTTCAGAGGTGGGCAATCAACTCTGTTGAACCGGCCGTGCCCCGTTATCTATGCTGGTCTGAACAGCCAATCATATGGAGCAGAGAGGATCACCCTCCCCAGGTTGATAATCCGGGTCAGTTGGTTCTGGTGGTGGCACCTCAGGTGGGAGGTTACAAGTTCACCAAAGTGCTCATGGATGGAGGGAGCAGCATTAATATCATATACTATGAGACCTTCCGTCGTATGGGACTAACAGATAAAAATCTCAAACTGTCTAATACGGTGTTCCACGGTGTAGTACCTGGCAAGTTAGCATATCCTGTTGGTAAGATAGCTCTGGAAGTGGCCTTTGGAGATGATCATGATTCCAGGTCGGGGACATTGACGTTTGAAGTGGTGAAAATCCAAAGTCCATATCATGCCCTGTTTGGGCGACCGGCCTACGCCAAGTTTATGGCACGGCCCTGTTATGTGTATTTGCAGCTCAAGATGCCGGGTTACAAGGGGACAATAACGGTTCACGGAAGCCGTAAAATCGCTTTGGAGTGTGAGGAAGGAGATGCGGCTTACGCAGAGTCGGTTTGTGCCACCGAGGAGCTGAAGTATTATAAGGACAGTGTTGACTACATTAAGAAAGCCAACTACGGAGCATGATCCGGCCCTGAAGTTCAAATCGGCAGCAGAAACTAAGCTTGTTGACTTTGTACCTGGTGATTCGTCCAAGCAGTTCAGCATCAGTGCCAACTTGGATCCAAAATAGGAAAGCGTGCTCATCGAGTTCATCCGTGAGAATCGGGACATTTTTGCATGGAAGCCCTCTGACATGCCAGGTGTACCGAGGCAACTCGCTGAGCACACCCTTAATGTGGATCCTAAATACAAACCAGTGAAACAGTTCCTCCGCCGGTTTAACGAAGAAAGATGCAAGGCGATTGGAGAAGAGGTAGCGAGGCTCTTAGCAGCTGGTTTTATTGTTGAAGTTTTTCACCCTGAGTGGCTTGCCAATCCGGTGCTTGTCCTTAAGAAAAACGGCACCTGGCGCATGTGTGTGGATTATACAGATCTTAATAAGGCTTGTCTAGCAGATCCTTTTGCCCTCCCCCATATTGATCAAATCATTGATGCTACGGCGGGTTGCGAGCGTGTAAGTTTTTTGGATGCATATTTTGGCTATCATCAGATCAAAATGGCAGTTAAGGACTAGGAGAAGACGGCATTCATAACTCCCTTTGGAGCCTTCTGCTATGTGTCTATGCCCTTTGGGCTCAAAAGTGCCCAGGCAACTTATCAACGGTGTGTACAAAATTGTCTTCACAAGTAGATTGGCCATAATGTACAAGCTTACATGGATGATATCGTGGTTAAGTCCAGGGAGAAGGAGACTCTGGTTGACGATTTGAAGGAAACCTTTGATAACCTAAGGACGTACAAGATGATGCTTAATCCGGACAAGTGTGTCTTTGGTGTACCGGCGGGCAAGTTATTGGGTTTTCTGGTGTCCAACAGGGGAATTGAGGCTAATCCAGAGAAGATCACAGCCATCACCTCCCTGGCTAAACCGAAGTGTATCTATGATGTTCAACGCCTGGTAGGCCGGATTGCCGCGTTAAGCCGGTTTATCAGCCGCCTTGGTGAGAAGGCAATCCCTATGTATCAGATGTTGAAGAAGACGGATCAGTTCGTCTGGAGTTCTGCTGCTGATGAAGCATTTGAGGACTTAAAGCGGCAATTGGCCAATCCGCCTGTGCTCTCCGCTCCCATTGACAAGGAGCCGTTACTGCTATACGTTGCTGCTAATGCTCGTGTGGTCAGCGTGGCTATTGTGGTGGAGCGAAAGGAGGCAGGTAAGGAGCATCCGGTTCAATGTCCGGTTTATTATATCAGC
Source organism: Triticum urartu (assembly GCF_003073215.2). Classification (NCBI taxonomy): domain Eukaryota; kingdom Viridiplantae; phylum Streptophyta; class Magnoliopsida; order Poales; family Poaceae; genus Triticum; species Triticum urartu. The sequence goes on along the minus strand of NC_053028.1, from coordinate 52,749,940 downwards.
GAGGTACTCATTGGGTCCAAGCAAAGGTATCCACATTGGCAGAATCTGGTGTACGGAGTTTTTATGGCAAGCCGGAAGCTTAAGCAATACTTCCAGGGGCACCCAATTACGGTGGTCAGTTCTGCTCCTTTGGGGGATATCATCCAGAACCGGGAAGCGACTGGCCGGATTGCCAAGTGGGCTATAGAGCTTGGGCCGCACGGATTGAAGTATGTGCCTCGGACGGTGGTGAAGTCTCAAGCACTGGTTGATTTCATCAATGATTGGACGGAAATGCAAGTACCTGAGGAAAAACCGGATCACACATATTGGACCATCCATTTTGACGGATCCAGGCAATTGGAAGGCTCGGGGGCTGGAGTCGTATTAACTTCCCCATGAGGTGATAAGTTTTGTTACGTTCTCCGCTTAATGTTTCCTTGTACTAACAATACAGCTGAGTATGAAGCCTTGCTCCATGGTCTTTGGATGGCTAAGGAGATGAACCTAAGTCGAGTTAAGTGCTTCGGTGACTCGGACCTCGTGGATCAACAAGTGTCTGGCACTTGGGAATCCAAGGACCCACTCATGGCAGCATATTGTCGTGAGGTGGATATTGTTGCAGGTCATTTTAAAGGCTATCAGGTGGACCACGTGGACCGACGGAAGAATGAAGCGGCGGACGCTTTAAGCCGGCTGGGCTCTCAGCGCAAACCGGTCCCGCCCAATGTTTTTCTGGATGTGCTGCACAACCCATCGGTCAAGCTCCCTGGTGAAGCGGATTTGGCTATTCCTGATCCGGAGGCTCAATTGGTGGCAGCTCTTCATGTCATTCCGGATTGGACGCTTCCTTACCTGGCGTACATGAACCAGGGTGAGTTACCAGAGGATGAGATTCTGGCCCGACAGATAGTCCGGCGGTCCAAGTCCATGACTATTGTCAATGGCGAGTTGCATCATTGCAGTATATCAGGGGCGTTTCAATGTTGTGTATCTCCTGAAGAAGGCTGTGAAATTTTACGTGAGATCCACGAAGGAGATTGTGGTCACCACGCCGGTTCAAAATCTTTGGTAGCTAAAGCGTTTCGCCATGGCTTCTATTGGTTAACTACTCATGCTGATGCGGAGGATCTGGTCAGACGATGTGACGGTTGCCAAAAGTTTTCAAGACGTGCTCATGTGCCGGCTCAAGAATTAAGAATGATTCCAATTACTTGGCCGTTTGCGACTTGGGGGCTGGATATGGTTGGGCCTTTCAAAAGGTCCAAAGATAAGAAGACCCACCTCCTGGTGGCGGTTGACAAGTTCACAAAGTGGGTGGAGGCAGAACCGGTTAGCAAGTGTGATGCGGCCGCGGCGGTTCAGTTTATCAAAAAAGTGATTTTCCGGTTTGGCTTTCCACACAGTATCATCACAGATAATGGTACCAATTTGTCCAAGGGTGCCATGAAGGAGTTCTGCGAACGGAGCACATCCGGCTTGACGTTTAATCAGTGGCACACCCGCAGTCCAATGGTCAAGCAGAAAGGGCAAACAAGAGATTTTGAGAGGCATCAAGCCCCGCTTATGGTTCCTTTGCAGAGAACACCGGGTTGTTGGATAGAAGAATTACCATCTGTGTTATGGAGCATCAATACCACACCCAACAGATCAACAGGATACACACCATTCTTCATGGTCTATGGAGCGGAGGCGGTTCTCCCCAGTGATATCTGTCATGATTCACCTCGTGTGACGGCTTATGTTGAAGCGGACAACGAGACAGCACGGCAAGATGCTTTGGACCGGTTGGATGAAGAGCGTGACATGGCAGCTGCTCGCTCAGCGATTTACCAACAGGATCTTCGTCGTTATCACAGTCGCCGAGTTAAAACCAGAACCTTTCAAGAGGGAGATTTGGTGCTTCGGCTCATCCAAGACCAGACTGATATGCATAAGCTATCCCCACCTTGGGAGGGACCTTTTGTGGTCAGCAAGAATCTGCACAACGGGTCATACTATCTGATCGATATTCGAGAGCATAAAGACTCACGTACATCAGAGGAAGAGACCAACAGGCCGTGGAACATAGCTCATCTTTGGCCTTACTATACCTGAGCCATTGGCTCCACTTATGTACATATTACGATGATGTATATATTATGATTAAATAAAATAAACCGGAAACTCAGCTAAAGCGGGGTATCTGTTCTTTTACATCATGTGTGGTTACACGGAGTTGTTCTAAAGCGGCCTCCGGTTTACCCCTTGAGTTAGCTTTTCAAAAGCATCATGTTATATCACTTTCGGGCTTGGTCGTGTCCGAACCAATGCAATACCTCTTGATAGGTGAGAGCCACCAGATCACTTGGGGACTTGGTCACGTCTGAACCAGTCATGCCTCTTGATCGGCCTAAGGCCACAGAATCACTTGGGTGCTTGGTCGAACCCGAACCATTGCCATGCCACTTGATCGACATAAATGCCACGGTTTCATTTGGGGACCTGGCTGACTTGAACCATAGCTACAGCTATCGGGAGCTTGGTCGTGTCCCACCATGGTAACGCCATCTGATCAGCTCAAATAAGCCTCTTTTTGCAAACAGTTTTGTCATTGCCTTTGCTTCACATTTTTCTTTGAAAGATATTTCTTTCTTTTTATTGCGTTTTTTAAACCGACAAAGTTTTAAGCCGGTTCAAACTGTCAATTGACGGAACACGGTCCATTTTAATCCAGGGACTATTTGCTCGGTTTGATTTTTTGTTAACATCCTATTACGGAGTAACACTGTGTTTATTATAACCCGGCATAGTTTACATGGTAAACCGGCATCATATATATACAGGAGCTGCTATCTCCTCCAACAGTGTGGGTTTATAAAACTCTGCTTCAAGATTGGCCAAGCCAACTTCACGTCCAACGATGGCAGGTATTATGTATCTCAAAATTTGGTCATATACTTCAAAATATCGGATGTTTTGATTTCATGTATGCAGACATCATATTCCGCCTGACGGTACAACCGCGGTGGCACTTTAAGATTTTTATTGCAGAAAGTAATTTGGAAAGTTCATCACCCAAAGGAAGAGCAAGTTGCAGTAATTATGCACGAAGGCATATCAGCATGAAAAGTATCAGCTAGCCTATTACAAGGCAACACGGTGCCCACCATAAGATCATTGTTTTTCGCAAGGGAGAAGCAGTTTTAAACCGGCTTCCGGTTCAAGCTTGGTCACCAGCCCGGCCTGATGGTTGTGGGTCATCCCACGCCGCTTCAGCTTCAGTTTCTCTACCTAGCGGCTGGAAATCAACAGTTGTCCAGTCGATTCCCATTAATGCTTGAAAGACAGCTTCATCATGGATCAGCAACGACGGATCAATATCGGGAGCGTAAGTATGCTTACGGATTGGAGGGATAAGATTTTCCGCTTCATGAATTGGTGCAGCTACTAGCTTGTTTTGATTGTCATATTGGGCTTGATAATGAGACAAGTCTGCTTCTTCAGCCAATTTACAAGCTAGCGGACGCACCTCCCGGTTTATTGCTCGCAGATCCGCTTCACTAAACTCTGACCCGTCTTCCTTCAAGCTGGGATAGCCCTGAGCCGCTTCAATAGGGTCAAAATCCGGCACCCAAGCTTTTGCCCGGATTAAGGCATTGATCGCACCGGTTCGAGCAGCAGATTTCTTCAGCTCTTCAACCCGGGCAGGAAGCACCGACAGTTTCATCAGAGTGTCCTGAATCAAAGTGGGCGTCGGCTTGTTGTGGGATGCAGCACAGACGATTTGTTGTGCACCAGTGTACAGTTGTTCGATCAACGTGTAGGCGGCTTTCAATTTCTTCCGCACATCTGACCCCAAGTGACCAATGCGTGTCCCTGAAATATCACCAAGGGTTAACAAACCGGTAGCTCCGTAAGACGGCAGAATCAATTCAAAAATCAAACCGGCTTACCAAAGATAGCAGCGGTCATGGCATGCACGTGCCGCTTTATGCTGGTCAGTTCATCCACCATCGGTTTTAGTGCAGCCTCGGCGTCTTCTGCTCGTTTGGTTAAAGCGGATTTTTCAGTAGCCCAATCCGCCCGCTCCTTTTTGAAATCCTTCTTAAGCTATTCCATGACGCTTAAGGCGCTGATCAACTCCTCTTTTGCTTTTGAGGTTTCAGTCTGTTGGGACTTCAGATTTTTCTTGGAGATCGGCGATTTGAGTCTCTTTTGTTTTCAGCTCAGCCTGCATACAGACAGTTATATGATTCAGCAAGCAGTGCAAGAATTGAAGCACCAACCTCATAACAAGTTATGCACTTGGTGCTTGGGGGCTAATGCCTATTTGATCGTCATCTTTCAATTGATTACAAAGTCCCAAGCTCAATACAAGTATTCAACTTGGCACTTGGGGGCTAATGGCTATTTGTTCAAAAAAGTTCTGATGCGGAGATATTAATTACTTAAGTCCCGGTTTAACTACACTAAGTTGAACCGGCCCTTGGGGGCTACATCAGCGAATTTCGAGGCATTAAGATTTATATTAGTAAGTCCCGGTTTGAAAGAAGATTACAAACCGGCCCTTGGGGGCTAGGAGATTCAGCAAGAATTGAAGCATACAAGCAGGAAAGAGCATATGGAAGTTACCTCATATTTATCTTTCATCATGTTAACCAGACCGGCTTCATAGTCACGACTGGTATACAGCCGGTTCAGATAGCCGGAATGGATGTCTTGGGCGTTTAGAGCAGCGTAAGTCGCCACATCAACATTCCACTTGCGTTTGCCAAAGGCAGCAAATTCTTCCTTGGCAGTATGTTTAGACAAAGCGACAGGATTGCCTGGCTCTGTGCGACCAATGCCAGTAATGACAACCGCATCATCCTTGGCATCACCGGTTTGAACTGGGGCCGTTGGCTTATCAGTAGGCTTTGTTGGATTGGTGGATTTCTCAATCCGGATGGGGCTTGTGGGCTGGTTGACAGGACTTGAGGTATCAATAGGCCTCTCTTCAGCAATAAGATCGTCATCTCGCTGTGGTGGATCATTGGGTATGTCTTCAGGAATAGCTGCTTCAAGATCTGGTGTTTTGCCCGGTTCAGGGACGGCATCCTCCTCGGCCGCTTTATCCAGGCGAGCTTTTTTGCTCGGCCTAGGCTTGGCCCTGAAAGGAATAACAAAGTCAAATGCAGCATATGTTCCAAGGTGATGTACCGGACATATTAAGATAAGTACGGCTTACCCAAGCACCGTTTTGAGCGGTGGCAGCTGAGTAGCCGATGACTCGCCAGAGGATGAGTGGGAAGTAACCTGATAATCGGATTCAGATGGATTAAGAGGTTGACGAAAACAGCCCGCTTTAGGACAAGCACTGACAAGCAAATTAGAGACCTCTAAACGGCGTTTCTGAACTGGACTGTTTGGTAAACCGATGGAGGTAACTACCTGGCCGCTGTGCCGGGTTGTGCGGCGAGCTTCGTGCTATTGGGTCTTCATAAGAAATTTGGGATCCAAGTAAGCAAGAGGATGTGAAAATTTAACTTTCCGGTTTGCCTAACGGATTTTTAGTGAAGGCAAAGGTTCTGAATCGGAAGAGAGAATAATTACCTCTGCAGCATCAGCATGGCTGGCTTCGGCATCATCCTGACAAATATCACCATCAATAAGATGCATGAAAAATAAGTCAAGTAAGTCAAGCCCTACCTCAAGGTCCGGATTATCCACATCATCATCAGGGGCCGGATTAGAGGATGCAGTGGTTCTTTTCCTGTGGGCAGTCTTCTTCACAGCTTTAGTCTTTTGCCGGGTTGATCTTTCCGGTTTGTCTGGTTTTTCTGGTTTCTCCTGCGGCAGTTTCTTGCTCCAAAACGGATCATTGCCCTGGTTACACAGACACTGATATTAAACAATGACCAGATATATCAATAACAGGTTCAGCAAAAAGAAAAATCAAACTCTTACAGCTGGCGGTTTGTTGGTGGCACAGAAGGGAAGCAGGCCGGTTTTAGCACAGATGTGTTCCGGTTCATTCAGCATCTTGTTCACAGCCTCTGTGATTTCTTCATCGGTGATCTGGATGTTAGCATGTCGCAGTGGGTCATCAACACTGCCAGTATACTCGCACATCAAACCGGAGCGCTGACTAAGGGGTAGTATGCTCCATGATATCCAACAGCGAGCGAGATCAACCCCTGTTAAACCGTTGGCCATAAAGGCTCTGAGCTTGGATAGTTGAGGAGCGTATTTGCTTCTCTCCTTGGCAGTCAACCTTTGCGAAAAGGGGTGTGTATTGCTAAGCCGCTCCGGACGAAAGCCAGGCAAAGGATTTTCACCAGCAGGGGAGGTGTCTTTGCAATAAAACCATGTTTGATTTCACTCTTTGGGGTGGCTATGCAGCTTGGCATGAGGGTATGTGACCTCTTTCCTTTTCTGAATCGCCACACCGCCCAATTCCGTATTAGAACCATCAGAAAACTCAGTACGGCGGTTTAGATGGAAACAATCTCTGAACAACTCCCTGTGGGCTCCTCTTGAAAGAACGCCTCACAGAGCACTTGGAAGTGACACATGTTTGTAACAAAGTTGGGACCAGTGTCTTGTGGGTGGAGTTGAAAATCAGCTAAAACGTCCCGGTAAAATTTAGAACCGGGCGGCTTAAAGCCCCAGGCTAAGTGATCTATGAAAACGACGACCTCTGCTTCTTGAGGTGTGGGAGGGCATTCTTTTCCAGGAGCCCTCCAATGGATGGTATCTTTGCTGCCTAAGGCGCCGATCAGGACTAAATCGTCCAGTTGAGCCTCTGTGATGCGAGAAGGAACCCAGTTGCACTCATATACTTGCTTGGCCATGATGAAATCTACAAGGTAGGTGATCCCGGTTCAAAAATGCATTGATTAAGGTACATTGGTATGTGCAATGTTAAACCGGAGACAGATCTATCTAAACCGGAGTTTTATGAAGAAACAACATCTGGCGGTTCAACAAGGGGACTAATGGTATATACCGGTTTGGCAATTTTTTCTACAAAGTTAAACCGCCTGGTCTAAAAATTGAAGCAGATGAGTAAGTTTACAGAAACAGATTTCATAAGACTTCTCTACAGCGACGGATCTGAAGCAAGTTCAGAAAATAAGGAAAATATTCAAGTTTCAAAAAAAGAACAGTACTGAATCAATGGGCAGAGATACATATAGATCTATGGTCTTGAGGCATGAAACTGAAGGCGGATGCTAAAAACTACCGCTACACAGAGTAAGGATTCACAGATGCATCTAGGAGTTATCGTATGAACATGAAACAGGCGATCAACACTAGAAGAACATGAAACCCTAGAGCAGATCTGTGTTGAAAAGAACAGAAGACTTACTGGAGATGAGAAAGACACGGAAGGTTGCCGCGGTGCTCTGGTGCGCCCAGGTTGATGCAGCGGCCAAGGTTGATGCAGAGGTTGACGGTGGCGGTGGAGCTCCGAAGCTGGGCGACGCGAGGAAGACGAAGCACAAGGGCACAGAGGGGAAAAAGAAATGACCCTTCGGTCCTATTTATAAGGCAAGGGACAGGAGTCAGGCGCGAAAATCAAGGGACCGTGGGTTTGGAAATGAAGATGTCGCCTTAATTGTCACAGACCTATTAAGGTCCTTTATAACAGGTGACGTCACGCCGGTTTACAACGACCAGAGAAGATGACATCACGGCGGTTCAACAAATTACAAGAAGATATTGAAGATGAAGATTTTTGCTAAAGGATTGACATGAACATGTTCAAATCAATCTGGGGCCTAATGTAGGGGATATCACTTCTGGGCGTAAACCGGCCTATCTGGGCCGGGTTAACTTCGTCAGTAGTTAAGTATGTTAAAGCCCAAGAAGGCAGATGAGGGCTCAAGGCCCATAGTCGGTTCAAGGCCTGTAGCCGTAAACCGGCGTTGGTATTTAAATTGTATTGTAAGTTAGGAATAAGTAGAGACCAAACCGGACACATCTATGAGCTGGTATTGGGACTCTGTGAACCGACGGGCGTCACCCGTGTATATAAGGGGACGACCCGGCGGCGGTTCAAGGACAATAGACAACAACTCGAGACATAGGAGAAGCTTGTTTGCTCCCTGGTCATCAAAACCCCATCAATTCCATCACAACTAGATGTAGGCTTTTACCTTCATCGAAGGGGCCGAACTAGTATAAACTCTCTTGCGTCCCTGTGTCCGCTTTAACCCCTTCAAGCTAACCCATCGCGATGGCTCCACGAATAAGTCCTTTCTCTAGGACATCTGCCGTGACAAAACCACGACAGATCCCGATGCGGTGAAGATCGTGCAAGCCTACTATGCTATAATGTTCAAGCGCTTGGCGGCTGATTTGGAGGAGTCTACCATACAGCAAAGGATTTGGCACAGACAGCTGGTTTGGGAGACAAAAATGAGGTTTTCTGCACGGACAGCCAAACTTGCAAGTTTAACATTTGACACATCTGAAGTGTTTTGATTATAATTGCATATATTTGCACTTCATATTAAATTTCTACATTGATCTATATATGCATGTCAAACTAAGGAGGCCGGACCTTGGACAGACATTTGATGCACAAGATTGGATGGCTAGCTCTATTAGCGTTGTTTGCGGGTACATCCGAATGTGTTGGAAAATATTTAGGATGTCCGTTTCGAGGAACAGATGTCGAAGATACATGAATGGTTGTAGATCCTGTTAGCGAGAGACCAATTGTGCCGTACCGCTTCCCTAAAGAAAATGTACTGTACCACTAGCTACCCATCGCATGCTCCGAGATATATGCGTGCCACGCTTCCTGTGCATTGGGTTGGCGTGAGGTGTGTGGTTTGTTGGTTGGGAGTGTGATGAGAGGCTTCTGGGGGCCCGAAAAGGTTCCGCGACGTGATGTCACAATATTGGTGGGGTGATGGCAAACACACCGGAAAAAGATGCATTGTATATCATGGTGAAAATGTACATTCCAAAAATGAGTAGTGGTATGGGGTTCAGAGATATGCTCCCTCCGTTTCTTTTTACTCTGCATATAAGGTTTGATTAAAGTCAAGCTTGGTAAAGTTTGACTAACTTTATATTAAAAAATATAAACATTGACAATATGAAATCAATATTATCAGATGCACAACAAAATGTATTTTCATACTGTATAGTTTTAGTATTGTAGATGTTCATATTTTTTCATATAAATTTGGTCAAACTTTATGTAGTTTGACTTTGATCAAATCTTATATGTGAAGTAAAAAGAAATGGGGGGAGTACATTGCCTCAACCTTGCTCTGCTTGCTGAACGGGCATGGTGATTAATCGAGAACATAGATTCTCTTTGTGCTATAGTGCTACGAGAAAGATAGTACCCTTCTGGAGACCCTTTGAATGCAGAGGCGAAAAAGGTAGCTCCTATACACGGCAGAGCATATGTGAAGGGATCAAAACTGTCAAAAAAGGTCATATGTTGGCGTGTCTATGATAGTAACAGTATAGACATGTGGAAGGATGAGTGGATCCCTCATGGTCCTTCCAGAGGAACTATAATTGATCCTCGAAGGTGAATGAACATTGTTGCATCATGAACAGTTGGGTGTTTGCCTTAGCATGTGTTAAACGCCGTTGTGCACCAACGTTCAAATGTTCTGATGCTTTGATTTCCCTGACAAAAGGCGTAAATGTAATTTCCACAGTATACACATTTCATTTTGGCAAACAATGAATTCATACTTTTTTGGGAACACTATAAATGCATACATTATTATTATCTATATATATGTGTGCATATATAGAGTATTATGCATATCCTGGTGACCACATAAAGGCCTTCCTTGATTACTTGCAATTTTATTCAAACAAATAATTATTTTGTTACTCCTTGTGTGGAAAACTACTAATTTAGTACTCTAACTACAAGTACGGATATGCAGTCGATAAAAATACATGATTGCCACCCTTAATTACATTACACCTTTCTTTTTGAGAAGTACTCCATCTGTAAAAATATAAGAGCGTTTAGTCTTATATTTCTTTACGGAGGGAGTACTTATTACATTCCATCTAAAGCCTCGAACTAAATTGTTTCCAAAAATAGCATGCCCGTTCTTTGCATTATAAACAACCATGCGAAGGCAGGTAGCTCGTCCGGCAACCACTAGCTGAATAATACACATCCCAGCAGTCTGTAACCTTCGCTAGGTCTCTCAGCACTCCCCAAACAAGCTCGCGAAGTCAGGATGAGGCCGTTCTACACGATGCTACTAGCCCTCGCCATTGTGGTGCTCTGTTCAGGTATGCATATCCACTCACCGACTCACGTTCACTAGTAGAAAATAGGGCTATGGTCCAGGCCGCATCAGCCCATTAGTCCCGGTTCAGTGTAGAACCGGGACCAATGTGGGCATTGGTCCCGGTTCGTGAGCCCAGGGGGCCGGCCGGGCCACGTGGGCCATTGGTCCCGGTTCGTCTGGACCTTTTGGTCCCGGTTGGTGGGACGAACCGGGACCAATGGGCCTCGCTCCTGGCCCACCACCATTGGTCCCGGTTGGTGGCTTGAACCGGGACCAAAGGCTCCCCTTTAGTCCCGGTTCATGCCATCAACCGGGACCAATGAGGTGCCTATATATACCCCCTCGCGCAAGAGCAGAGCACAGTGCTCTGTTTTTTCTGGCCGAGCGGGAGAGGGCTTTGTGGTGCTCTAGCTCACCTCCTATGCACATGAGGTGTTCGATGGAATGCCCGAGCCACACTACTTAAGCTTTCTCCTCTCGAAGCTCGACCTCCAAGCTCCATTTTCCTCGAGATTTGTCTAGATTTAGTGGTCCGTCACGCCCCGTCCTCGTCTTCACCGCCGTCGATCACCCGCGCCGATCTCATCACCGACACCACCGTGGTGCGCCTCTTGTTCTTATCTTCTTTCTGAAAGGAAAAATATTCTTACTTGTATGTTTAGATAGATACTTGTATCATTTTCTTACATTTATTATTGCATCTTATATAGTGCGATGGTTTTGGTATCCGCCCCCGTCGGCCCTCGTCCTGTCTATGATTCGGATTTGGTATGTATATTATCTTTATAACTATTGGTTCATTTATTATTTATGAAAATTATGCCGACCAACGTGACATAGATTTTATTTATCTAGGATGTATGTGAATCGGAAATGCCAACCGACCCTATTGTCGAGAGGTTAAATTTAGTTGAAGAAGAAAACAATTTGTTGAAGGAAAAAATAAAAAAATTGAGGAGGAGAAGATGATATTGGAGTTGCATGTTGCGGATGTCGTCGATGATCACAAGATCAAGATGGATGCAATGCGCTTGAAGATTAGAAAGATTAGAAAATATGCCATTCATACCGAGGCTTGGTATCATTATGTCGTTGGATCAATTGTTACCTTGGTTGCGATTATGATCGCATTTGTTTTCACATTGAAATGTTTTACATAGTTTCAATGTATGGTTTAATTAATTAGATGCTCTGGAGAGCTATATGTTGTTAGATGAGAACTATGTATGCACTTTGGTTTTAATGTGATGATGAACTTCTATTAATTTGGACACTTAATTATATATAATGCACGCTGATGAACCGGCAATGGATGTACGGTGACAGACACACCCGCGAGTACATTAAGGGCGTGCATGAGTTTCTCGATGCGGCTGAGGCAAACAAGCAGAATGGTTTTATGTGTTGTCCATGCACTGAATGTGGGAATACGAGGTCTTACTCTAACAGGAAAATCCTTCACTCCCACCTGCTTTACAAGGGTTTCATGCCACACTATAATGTTTGGACGAGGCACGGAGAAATAGGGGTTATGATGGAAGACGGCGAAGAAGAAGAGTACGATGACAACTATGTGCCCCCTGAATACGGTGATGCTGCAACGGGGGAAGCTGGTGAAGATCAAGAGGAACCAGACGATGTGCCCAATGATGCTGCCACGGGTGAAGCTGCTGAAGATCAAGAGGAACCAGACGATGTGCCCGATGATGATGATCTCCGCCGGGTCATTGTCGATGCAAGGACGCAATGCATTAGTCAAAAGGAGAAGCTGAAGTTCGATGGCATGTTAGAGGATCACAAAAAAGGGTTATACCCCAATTGCGAAGATGGCAACACAATGCTCGGTACCGTACTGGAATTGCTGCAGTGGAAGGCAGAGAATGCTGTGGCTGACAAAGGATTTGAGAAGCTACTGAAAATATTAAAGAAGAAGCTTCCAAACGATAACGAATTGCCCGACAGTACATACGCAGCAAAGAAGGTCGTATGCCCTCTAGGATTGGAGGTGGAGAAGATACATGCATGCCCTAATGACTGCTTCCTCTACCGCGGTGCATACAAGGATCTGAACGCATGCCCGGTATGCGGTGCGTTGCGGTATAAGATCAGACGAGATGACCCTGGTGATGTTGACGGCGAGCCCCTCAGGAAGAGGGTTCCTGCGAAGGTGATGTGGTATGCTCCTATAATACCACGGTTGAAACGTCTGTTCAGAAACGAAGAGCATGCCAAGTTGATGCGATGGCACAGTGAGAACCGAAAGAAAGATGGGAAGTTGAAGGCACCCGCTGACGGGTCGCAGTGGAGAAAAATCGAGAGAAAGTACTGGGATGAGTTTGCAAAGGACCCAAGGAATGTATGGTTTGCTTTAAGCGCGGATGGCATTAATCCTTTCGGGGAGCAGGGCAGCAATCACAGCACCTGGCCCGTGACTCTATGTATGTATAACCTTCCTCCTTGGATGTGCATGAAGCGGAAGTTCATTATGATGCCAGTTCTCATCCAAGGCCCTAAGCAACCCGGCAACGAAATTGATGTGTACCTAAGGCCATTAGTTGAAGAACTTTTACAGTTGTGGAATGGAAACGGTGTACGTACGTGGGATGAGCACAGACAGGAGGAATTTAACCTTAAGTCATTGCTGTTCGTGACCATCCATGATTGGCCCGCTCTCAGTAACCTTTCAGGACAGACAAACAAAGGATACCACGCATGCACGCACTGTTTAGATGACACTGAAAGTATATACCTGGACAAATGCAGGAAGAATGTGTACCTGGGCCATTGTCGATTTCTTCCGACCAACCATCAATGTCGAAAGAAAGGCAAGCATTTCAAAGGTGAGGCAGATCACCGGAAGAAGCCCGCCATGCGCACCGGTGATCACGTGCTTGCTATGGTCAATGATTTACACTATGTAATCTTTGGAAAGGGTCCCGGTGGACTAGCTGTTCCGAATGACGCTGAGGGACACGCACCCATGTGGAAGAAGAAATCTATATTTTGGGACCTACCCTACTGGAAAGACCTAGAGGTCCGCTCCTCAATCGACGTGATGCACGTGACGAAGAACCTTTGCGTGAACCTGCTAGGCTTCTTGGGCGTGTATGGGAAGACAAAAGATACACCCGAGGCACGAGAGGACCTGCAACGTTTGCACGAAAAAGACGGCATGCCTCCGAAGCAGTATAAAGGTCCTGCCAGCTACGCTCTTACGAAAGAAGAGAAAGAAATCTTCTTTGAATGCCTGCTCAGTATGAAGTTCACGACTGGCTTCTCGTCGAATATAAAGGGAATAATAAATATGCCAGAGAAAAAGTTTCAGAACCTAAAGTCTCATGACTGCCACATGATTATGACGCAACTGCTTCCGGTTGCATTGAGGGGGCTTCTATCGGAAAACGTCCGATTAGCCATTGTGAAGCTATGTGCATTCCTCAATGCAATCTCTCAGAAGGTGATCGATCCAGAAATCGTACCAAGGCTAAGGAGTGATGTGGCGCAATGTCTTGTCAGTTTCGAGCTGGTGTTCCCACCATCCTTCTTCAATATCATGACGCACGTCCTAGTTCATCTAGTCGATGAGATTGTCATCCTGGGGCCCGTATTTCTACACAATATGTTCCCCTTTGAGAGGTTCATGGGAGTCCTAAAGAAATATGTCCGTAACCGCGCTAGGCCAGAAGGAAGCATCTCCATGGGCCATCAAACAGAGGATGTTATCGGGTTTTGTGTTGACTTCATTCCTGGCCTTAACAAGATAGGTCTCCCTAAATCGCGGTATGAGGGGAGACTGACTGGAAAAGGCACTCTTGGAAGAGACTCAATAATATGCAGGGACGGATATTCTTGGTCTCAAGCACACTACACAGTTCTACAGAACTCTACCTTGGTGACCCCGTATGTCGATGAACACAAGAACAGTCTGCGCTCCAAACACCCGGAGCAGTGCGACGACTGGATTACATGTGAACACATCAGGACTTTCAGCAGTTGGTTGGAAACACGTCTCAGAGGTGACAACACTGTTTGTGATGAGTTGTACTTGTTGTCCAGGGGACCATCTTTGACTGTATTGACTTACAAATGATACGAGATGAATGGGAATACATTTTACACGATCGCCCAAGATCAAAAGAGCACCAACCAAAACAGCGGTGTCCGCTTTGATGCAGCAACCGAGAGCGGAAAGGACACATATTATGGTTACATAGTGGACATATGGGAACTTGACTACGGACCTGATTTTAAGGTCCCTTTGTTTAAGTGCAAATGGGTCAATCTGTTAGGCGGCGGGGTACAGGTAGACCCACAGTACGGAATGACAATAGTGGATCTGAAAAATCTTGGGTACACTGACGAACCGTTCGTCCTAGCCAATGATGTGGCACAGGTTATCTATGTGAAGGACATGTCTACCAAACCGAGAAAAAGAAGAGATAAGGAAGCGAATACATCATACGATGAGCCAAAGCGCCACATAGTTCTTTCAGGAAAAAGGGACATCCTGGGAGTGGACGGCAAGACAGACATGTCTGAAGATTATGAAAAGTTTCATGAAATTCCTCCCTTCAATGTCAAGGCTGACCCAAGCATCCTGATAAACAATGAAGATTATCCATGGTTACGGCGCAATAAGCAAATGACACAAGCGAAGAAAAAGTGAAGACTTTCTCCCGCAATAAGCAAATGCTATGTGGGTGAAATTATGATACCATCCCGACTTTCAACTTTTTCAGAGTTCATTTGAAATGCTTTCATGTCTTATGGTTTGAAACTTTGATACTTCGAAAGTGATTGTCCATTTTGTACACGAAGTGCATCAAGTTTTTGTCGTAACCCTCTCTACTTTTTGAAACATGCTATGTGGGTGAAATGATGAGACTATGCCAACTTTCAAACTTTTCAGAGTTCATTTTTAAATGCTTTCCAATTTCAGAGTCATTTAGCTCAAAGAATGAATTAATAGCAAACAGAATGAACTACAAAACTTTTATGAAAATAAAAACAATCAATTAAAATATTATGTTATGATCAACTAAAATAAAACTATAATATTCTTCAATAGCAAAAAGAATATAATTTGTGTGACCTAAAATCAAACTATAATTTGTGTGACCTAAAATAAAAAATAAATAGCAAAGAAGAAAAAAATTCTAATTTTATAGTAAAGTTATTCATAAACTAGTAATTCACACAAATTTTTTAAAATTCAAATTTAAACTATTTAAAATTTAAAACTAATGGCACTAACAGAAAGTTTATAATTTTTGTGACCTAAAAGCAAAAAGAAATTACTAAAAAACTGTAAGTATTTAGTTATAAGTAGAAATAAAAAATAAATAGAAAAAAATTCTAATTTTATAGTAAAGTTATTCATAAACTAGTGATTCACACAAATTTTTAAAAATTCAAATTTAAACTATTTAAAATTTAAAACTAATGGCACTAACAAAAAGTTTATAATTTTTGTGACCTAAAAGCAAAAAGAAATCACTAAAAAACTGTAAGTATTTAGTTTTAAGTAGAAATAAAAAAATAAAAAACCAAAAAAATGTAGAAATAAAAAAGAAAAAACCAAAAAAAATGCCACCTACTGGGCCTCCACGGCCTGAATACGACTAGAAACCCTACATGGGCCAGGATTCAGGCCCGCAGAAGGCCCAATAGGCCCACAGGCAAAGCAGTGTCGAATTAGGACCATAGGCTTGCAGTTCAGAGGAGTTCGAGAGGGAGGAGGCAGCAGAGCTTATAAACTGGTGTTGGGCGCTGTCAACTAGCGATGTGGGACTAAACTTTTGGGCGCGGGGCGCACAAGGGCATTGGTCCCGGTTGGTGGCACCAACCGGGACTAAAGGGTGCATTGGTCACGGTTCGTGGCTCCAACCGTGACCATTGCCCCCCTTTAGTCCCGGTTGGTGCCACCAACCGGGACCAATGGGCTTCGCTTCCCGCCCTTTGGGCTGCCGAAAAGAGGCCATTGGTCTCGGTTCGTGGGAGCAACCGGGACTAATGCCCACCTTTAGTCCCGGTTGCTGCCACGAATCGAGACTAAAGCCTCTGCTATATAAGGCCACACTTTGGAATTTTTCATTCTCATCTTGCAGTTGCAGTTGCCGACGCCGCCAGGCTGCCCCGACGCCGCCCGCCCCCATCGTCGCCGTCGCCCGCGCCCATCGTCGCCGTCGCCCGCGACGCGGGCCGCCCCGGCCCGCCCCCGTCGCCGTCGCCCTCGTCCCTGCCCCGACGCGCACCGCCCCGTCCCGCCCTCGCCGTCGGCCGCGCCGGCCGGCCCCTTGCCCGACGTCCGCCGCCCCGGCCCGCCGTCGCCGTCGCCCGCGTCTCCTACCCCAAGCGCGCGCCCACTGCCCCGTCGCCATCCTCACCGCCGACTCCGCGGTCCTCCTCTGGTCCGGCCGGCGCCCTAGCTAGCATTTTTTTCATATATATGCTTTTTTCCATATATATATATATATATATATATATATATATATGCTTGTTTTTTATATATATGTATACATATGTTCTCTGTGTATATATCTATGTTCATGTATATATGCAAAAGATAGTTTTTTAGAAAAATTAGGATTTTTTTTAGAAAAATTAGGATTTTTTTCTGTTCATAGATTTTTTTTGGTGATATTAATTATTGTAAATATGAAAATGTTTGTATATTCATATGAACAAATGAATTGGAAGAGGGAGAATAAGAGGGGGTCGAGAGGTGGTCTAGGGTCGCCGAGGGGTCGAGGGTCGTCGAACATGAGAGGAGGAAGAGGATAAAAAAAGAAGAGGAATAAGAAAAGAAAAAAGAGGAGAAGAAAGAATAGAGGAGATGATCTTCTCCTCTATTCTTTCTTCTCCTCTTTTTTTCTTCTTCTTCCTCTTTTTTTTATCGGGAACGAGGGTCGTCGAGGGTCGCCGAGCGGTAGAGGAAGAAGAGGATAAAATAGAAGAGGAAGAAAAAAAAGAGAGGGGTCGACGGTCGCCTAGGGGTCGAGGGTCAAGAGGGGGTCTAGGGTCGCCGAGAGGGGAGAGGAAGACGAGGAGAAATAAATAAGAAGAAAAAAGAAGAAACAGAAGAGGAGAAGAAGAATTTTCTCTTCTTCTCCACTATTCCTTTCTTCTTCTCCTCTTTTTTTTCTTCTTTTTTTTCTTCGACACGTGGGGAGGGGTCGAGAACGTCGGACATTCATGAGATAGGCGAGGAAGAAGGGGAAGAAGAGGGAGAAGAAGAGGAGAGGAAGAAGAGGAAGTCTTCTCCTCTATTCTTTCTTTTCTTCTTTTTTCTTTTTCTTCTTCCTCTTTATTTTATCGGGAACGAGGGTCGTCGAGAGGTCGAGGAGCGGTAGAGGAGAAACCCTAAATAGAAAGTATCGTCGGTGTGAGATACATGTACCGTCGGTGTCGGACACTACACCCACATCCCACAAGTGGCGCGGGCTTCGACGCCCACGTCACTTGTGGGACGTGGATGTAGTGTCCGACACCGAAGGCCACATGTATCTCACACCCACGATACTTGCTAGCTATTTAGGGTTTCCTCTACCAAAAAGAAGAGGAGAAATAAATAAGAAGAAGAAAAAAGAAGAAAAAGAAGAGGAGAAGAAGAAAGGAATAGTGGAGAAGAAGAGAAAATAGAATATATTCTATTTTCTCTTCTTCTCCACTACTCCTTTCTTCTTCTCCTCTTTTTTTTTCTTCTTTTCTTCTTCTTCTTCTTCTTCTTCTTATTAGCCGGAATTAGGGAGAGGTTTCCTAGTGTCAAAGTATTGAAGAAATCCATGCCTTCATCATTAGACGGAAATAACCAGGGCATGTTGGTACGAAGTTCTGCAAAGTTATTCTGGAATGGAGTCCCGGATAGAAAATCCTCTTTTTGGTACGAATTCAGCAAAGGCCTTCCAAATAGCGATATTCGGAAGGCTCTTGCTGAACTTTGTACCAAAAAGCGAATTATCCTATCTGGGACTCCGTTCCAGAACAACTTTGAAGAGCTTCGTACCATCATGCACATGTTACTTTCGCCTAATGATGAAGACATGGTTTTGTTGAATCCTTTGACACTAGGCAACCTCCCGACCCCTCGGCGATCCTCTCGAACATGAGAGGAAGAATAGGGTCGTCTAGGGGTCGAGGGTTCCAGGGTCGTCGAGGGTTCGAGGGGTCGAGGATCGCCGAGGGGTCGAGAGAGGTTTCCTAGTGTCAAAGTATTGAAGAAATCCATGCCTTCATCATTAGCCGGAAGTAACCAGGGCATGTTGGTACGAAGTTCTGCAAAGTTGTTCTGGAATGGAGTCCCGGATAGAATAATCCGCCTTTTGGTACCAATTCAGCAAAGGCCTTCCAAATAGCGATATCCGGAAGGCTCTTGCTGAACTTTGTACCAAAAAGCGAATTATCCTATCTAGGACTCCGTTCCAAAACAACTTTGAAGAGCTTCGTACCATCATGCACATGTTACTTTCGCCTAATGATGAAGACATGGTTTTGTTGAATCCTTTGACACTAGGCAACCTCCCGACCCCTCGGCGATCCTCTCGAACATGAGAGGAAGAAGAGGGTCGTCTAGGGGTCGAGGGTTCGAGGGGTCGAGGATCGCCGAGGGGTCGAGAGAGGTTTCCTAGTGTCAAAGTATTGAAGAAATCCATGCCTTCATCATTAGCCGGAAGTAACTAGGGCATGTTGGTACGAAGTTCTGCAAAGTTGTTCTGGAATGGAGTCCCGGATAGAATAATCCGCCTTTTGGTACCAATTCAGCAAAGGCCTTCCAAATAGCGATATTCGGAAGGCTCTTGCTGAACTTTGTACCAAAAGGCGGATTATCCTATCTGGGAGTCCGTTCCAGAACAACTTTGAAGAGCTTCGTACCATCATGCACATGTTACTTTCGCCTAATGATGAAGACATGGTTTTGTTGAATCCCTTGACACTAGGCAACCTCCCGACCCCTCGGCGATCCTATCGAACATGAGAGGAAGAAGAGGATAAAAAAAGAAGAGGAAGAAGAAAAAAAGAGGAGAAGAAAGAATAGAGGAGATCTTCTCCTCTATTCTTTCTTCTCCTCTTATTTTTCTTCTTCTTCCTCTTTTTTTTATCGGGAACGAGGGTCGTCGAGGGACATAGATGTAGTGTCGTCGTTGTCGATATATACCCCCTCCCGATAGCTTACTATGATTAGGTAGCTCGTTCTACGTTTGGCACTCATATATCCATCTGTCATGTTTGAATAATAATTGCCATGTTGTAAATATTTGTAGAAACTATGGACACCGCCCTAGACGAAGCAACAAAAGAAGCGTTGTTGAGGGACATAATCGCAGAAGGAAGTGATGCCATCTCGTTGTTTCTCAACGAAACCGATGGTCTGGAAGGAGAGGGTGAACAAGCTGGCTACGGTGACCTAATGCCGGTGCAAGAAGAAGAACATGAGGACGGCTCCGGTGACCCAATGCCGGTGCAAGAAGGAGACCGTGATGACAGCTCCGGTGACCGAACCGAGTCCGGCCAGGTATATATATTAGTTAAGCCTATGCTGACTAGCTGATTGATGCATTCATTGTTTTGGTATGTACACATATTAATTAAGTCTTTGTTCTTTTTTCTAGCCCTCCGGATCGAGCACAACTTCGGTAAAGAGACGAGGCCCAAAGAAAAAGTTGAGCTCGGATGAAAAGTTTGAGATCATAGCAATCGCGCCCGACGGCCAACCTATTGAACCCCTGTGGACAAAGAGCGCATTTGTTGCTCAGTGCGGGGTTCTGGTTAGGGACAAGATCCCGATAAGCATCCAGCAATGGTTTAAGCCGGCTACAGAAGACCCTGAGGTGTCTTATGTCAATGATATGCAGAAAAATGATCTTTGGACTGAGCTGAAGTCAAATTTCACCCTACCGCCTGAGGATAATCCAGAGAACCCAGTTAAAGAGAAATTAATCAAGTCTTTTGCTCTGAAGAGGATGGCAGAACTATTCAGGAGGTGGAAGAAAGAGCTGAATAAGTTTGTCGAAAATAATGAGACACCAGAATTCAAGGGCAGATATGAGAATATCAGAGATCACTGGCCCGCATTTGTGGCCTACAAGACATCGGAAAAGAGTCAGAAGATGTCAGCGACAAACAAGCAAAATGCTGCGAAGAAGAAGCTTCACCATCGCACGGGGTCAGGTGGCTACCTCGTAGCCCGGCCTAAGTGGTCCAAGACTGAGAATGATCTGGTTCATAAAGGGATCGAACCAGAGACAATTAACTGGCCAGACCGTTGCCGGACTTGGTTCTTCGGGGCTGGCGGAACACTGGACCCTATAACAGGGAAGTGCATTTGGACGAATGATCAAATGGACATACCAGTCAGTAAGCTTAAGCAGTATATCGAAGCAGTGCATGAAGGGACGTTCTTTCCAGACAGAGAGAACGACGAGCTCACAATGGCCCTCGGGAATCCTGAGCACCCTGGACGGACACGAGGCACGCCAGGCTCCATTCCGTGGAAGGTTGGGTTTCCTGGACGCAGGCGGTTACAAATCCCATGAGAGGAGGAAAAAAGTGCAGCAGACCCAAATGCAGGCGCTGAAAGCAAGGGTAGACGCGATAGAGGAACGAGAAGCAAATCGCAGCAAACGTACTGCCGAAGCCTCCCCCGAAGCTACCCCGCCATCTCAGCGCAGAAGCAGCGTGGCTTCCACCGAGCTGCTTCAGCCGGAGCATGCCTTGATGGCTCCTGCCAGCTATCCCGTGGATGCTATCACGGAATCTCAAAATTGCCACCTTATGACGCAATGGTTGAATTTGAAGGTCAAGGCGGCTGTTGGCTCTGTTTATCCTACTGAACCCGGCGCAACTTTTCACTGCCGGCCGATTCCAGAAGGATATGCTAGGGTGATGGTGGATGAGATAACGGAGGGATTTGAGGACCTCCAGCTTGACCACCCTACCGGTGAAGGGGAGACTCGGCTGGGGTCTGCTCTGAAGACTCCATGCCTATGGCGGAAGGAGCTCATCAACCTTCCGAACTGGACGCCACCGCCTCCTCCTCCTCCTCCGGCGAGTCAGGGCACTCCGCCTCCACCGCCTCCTCCTCCGGCGAGTGACGATCAGGGCCCTCGGCCGGCTCCTTCTCCGGAGCGTGGCGGCACTCCGCCTCCTTCTCCGCCTGCGCCGACGCGCCCAAGCAGCCAGCCTCCTCCTTCTCCGCCTCGTCAGCAAGGGCGGAAGAGACTTGCCGCCGCTCCAGCTGCTCCGGCGCGTCGTAGTCCTTCTCCTACGCCTCTTAAGCAAGTAAAGAAGACAACCGCTACGTCTGCTCGGTCGGCGTCTAGCAGTACAACCAGAGGTGGGAGGACATACAGATTCGGTCCTTCTCTGAAGACTCCAGAGAAGTTACCATACGAGAGGACCCAGGAGGAGAACGCCGAGATCGCGCGAGAAGAAGTGAAGAAATTCTTTGAAGGGGTGAAAGCAAAGAAACATCCACCTCCAGAGGAGAAGGTAGATCGGGTGAAAGTGAAGCGCACTCTGGCTGCCCTGACAAAACCACCGAAGTCTGATCCGCCGAAAGGAAACTATGACCGCATTATTGGAAAGGAATTTGCCGAAGCGGAGCGGTCGGGAAGTACTGTCAGTGATCAAAGGCTGAAAGAACGACGAGCTGGGAAACAAATTGCCCAGCTCGGCGAACAAGCGAAGCAATCGTGCCCCCCGCTCAAGGTGCCTAGCCACAACGTCGATAATGATCCGAGGATGGTGCCCGGTTATAGCAATCTTGCAGATTACCTGCCCGACGAAGTACATTATGAACCCATGGAGATGCAGATACAAAGATACGAGTACGGGAAGCCTCTCGTCAAAGATGAAAGATCTCTATTAACGATGATGCGAAGATTGCATGATCGGTACTTGAAAATCTGCAGAGACTCTGGGGGGAGGAGTACTTTGTATGTGAAAGTTAAAAAGGAGCATGACCTCGTTGGAATTGATCTGTTGCCTGTTCCATTTGAGGATTTCTATCAGTTTTTCAATCAATTGGCCCTCGATAAAACAACGGTCGCCTGCTA
Source organism: Triticum urartu (assembly GCF_003073215.2). Lineage (NCBI taxonomy): Eukaryota > Viridiplantae > Streptophyta > Magnoliopsida > Poales > Poaceae > Triticum > Triticum urartu. The sequence goes on along the minus strand of NC_053028.1, from coordinate 52,727,658 downwards.
CTGTCTGTAAGTAGTACTACTTCTGTCATTAAGTTTCTCTATATAGCTTAGCTCTTTCATTGCATGTATTTATAATCATCCTCACTATATTATGCAGATTGAAGATCGTCGAATTGAAGAAAAGACAAGTCGGTGATATTGGGTTCATTAACACATATCTCATAGATGCAACTCAGGTTAAACTTCATGCCGCAGAAACCGAGGCCAGCATGCTACGATCGTTGATAATAAATCAAAACAAAGATATATTACTCTTTCCTTACAACTTCAGGTGAGTGTTACTGTCTTGTGCGTATTCGGTTTCCCTTATATATTAGTCAAGGTTATAGTAATGTAATTGATGAGTTATGCATGCGTGTGCAGTTTCCACTATATTCTCCTACATATTAAGCTTGAGCAGGGACTAGTAACCGTCTTAGACTCAAGACGAAAAGATCCCAAGGACTATGCAGACATGACTCAAATACTCGAGAAGTAAGTTAAATCGATCATTATCCACCATATCAGCAACTTTGTTCATTTTCTGATATATCAAGTAATTGTTTTCTTTGTCCGGCAGGGTTTGGAGAAAATTCACCAGAAAAGCTCCGGGACTGCCGAAGGAGCTGCAATTTAGACACCCGAAAGTAAGTACTAGCTATAGTAGCATTTTAAGCGCATCTACTAGTCATTCAAGCGCTAGTTTCATCAATACCATTTGGCATTCTTGCTTATCAGTTTGATTAACCTCTATTTCTTGTAAAGTGGTTGTGGCAGGAACAAGGGAATGATTTCTGTGGATACTATGTTTGCGAGTCCATCCGCCACACGACCTGTGAGCGGGGCTACACTGACGAACAATATGAAGTACGTAAATAACGACATTCATAATTTTATTTTATTACCATCATTTGTGTTGAGTTTCATTCATTCATATATATATATATATATATATGTATTGACCCCCCTTCTTTAAATTAGATGTTTCGGAAGCGGGATGAACTCCTAGCACCAGCTCGCATGCGAGGAATTCAAGAGGAATTGGCGGCATTCTTTCTTGACCACGTGATCCCTGAAGACGGAGAATTCTATGTGGACCCTGAGTCCGTATGATTATATTTGTAAGAGATAATTATTGTATATATGTAGCCGGTAGTGTCAGATAGATATACGAGAACTTGTTGTTCGACCAATCTCTCGGAGAAGGAGAGGTGGTCGATATCACTTCTCTCTGTATATATGCATATATGTTCATGACGATCTTTCTGTTTCCTTCGTTTGCTTACTAGCTAGCTAGCGTGTCTAGTCCCCTCTATATACGTATGTATAGTACGTAGCGTCGACCAAGCACGGACATAACAGAGGACACTTCTCTCTATTAATTATAACTAGCTAACACAATATATGAAACACCTAAATTAACCCCCCAAAACCCGCAAACCCCCCCCCCCCCCCCCCCCCCCCCTTTCAAAAAAAACAAAAACCCCAGCCACAGAAGTGCTGACGCGTGGATGCCTATTGGTCCCGGTTGGTGCCACCTACCGGGACCAAAGGGTCTCCTGGCTGGGCTCCTGCGCACTGCCCACGTGGAGGGCCTTTAGTCCCGGTTCTGGATTGAACCAGGACTAAAGGGGGGAGGTATTAGTACCGACACTTTAGTCCCGGTTCCTGAACCAGGACTAAAGGCCCTTACAAACCGGGACTATAGGCCCTTTTTCTACCAGTGGGTTGGCATATCTACGTGCGTTATTAGTTTCAACTTTTCAAGTAACACAAACTGGAGTAATATATATGCCTCGCGCTAACTTCTCTGTGTGCGCTGTTCGATCCGTAGATGTGGTGACAAAGGTGGTGACGGCTAACGGCGGTGGTGCCACTGCGACTGTGACCCCCATGGACTGCAAGGTGCTCCCGACCATCCCCGGCATATGCAATCCTGACAAGTGCATGGAGTATTGCCAGCACCGCATCAGCGGCACCTCGGTGGGCGAGTGCGTTTCCGACGGATGCCAGTGCACGTACTGCGGTATCCCACCTAGTGGTCGTCGGAACTGAACGGAGAGCAGGCAAACGCTGCTGCATGCTTCTTTTTCCTGATGAATAATGATAATATGTTGATGACGTTTGGTCGAGTAGGATATTGACCTCCTTAATTGTTACTCTCAAATAATGCTCGTGTTTTTATATATTTTATATCGCAAAAAGAAATACAAGCAATGGCAGGATTCATGTGATAAAGAAAGAGCCAACCTGAATTGATGTTATTAAATACCTCTATCGCACTTTTCTCCTTTCTTCCTTTCTTTTTCGTTTTTCTTTTTTCCTATTTCCTTTTCTTTTCTCGTTTTTTCAAACAGTTTTTTTTCGGGTTTTATTTTTCTTTTTTTTTCCTTTTTCTTTTGAAATGTGCAAACTTTTTCAATTTCGCTTTTTCTAAAAATCAATAAACTTATTTTAATTTTGTGAATATTTTCTCAAAATTGGTTAATTTTTTTAAATTTATGATCTTCTTATCAATATTGATGAACTTTTTTTCTAAATCGATGAGCCTTTTTAAAAATGTATGAATTTTTTCAAAGTTGATGAACTTTGCTTTTCAAAATCGATGGACTTTTTCAAAATCGATAAACTTTTTCCAAATCCTTGGACATTTTTTCCAAAATCCGTGAATTTTTTTCTATTCATGGTATTTTTCAATTTGTGAACATTTTACAAATCCACAAACTTTTTTTCAAATCCATGAACTTTTCCGAAAAGATGAACCACTTGTCGAAAGTCAACGGTTAATGGTCAACTTGTTGAACCACGAAGAACCAATTGGGCGTATGCTCCTCACGAGCGACGGCTGATCGCTCGTGTAGTTTGGCCGGCCCCATGAAAGGTGACGTGCGAGCGCTGCGTCCACTAATTGGCGCAACAAGCGCTGACTAGGAGCTCCGGTTGTATAGGAAGTAGCGTCATACAAACCGGCGCACACACCTCTCCGTCCTCGGCTTGGCCCATTTGTTTATTTTTCTTTTTTTAACCTTCAAAATATAGGTGCATGAAGTAGAATTCCAACTATTGAACTCTTGGATTACTTCCGCCCGCTATAACTTCGAACTGTGAACTCTTTCTTAAATTTGTGAATCTTTTCAATTTGTAGATTGATTAAGGTGGTGCTTAATGTTCTCGTTTTCCAAACTTTTTTCACAAATTTAAGGAATGTTTGCATTTCAAAAATATTGATAATTGTTTTCAAAAGTATGTGGTTTGCCTGTCCATTAGGTGGACGTTCCCTAGATTTGTAGATTGATCAAGGTGGAGCTTCTGACCTTAACGGCAATTTCTCCCTCAGACCGTATTTCTTGAAGGGTCGCGGTGGATCTATTCCACCTAGGCACCAGGATGCTTCGGGAAGATTTTTGTACCCGCCTACTTGCCTATCTCGGCCTCGAGGAGGGCAGTCGGGCTTCTCGGCCCACTCGCACTTAGATAGCACGTTGTCCTTGGCCTCCTCGTCTAGCTCTGGAAGCGGGATCCTTCAAGGGTAGAACTGATTAGCCCTGGCCTTCCCAAGATTGTGATCAAGTTCCTTCTCAGCCCTGAGGGACTCGACCTACCCTTCATTAAGTTCATTATGTTCGGATTTAAGCCACTGGGACTTTTGCTTGATGCTTTTGTACGTGCTGGCCAATCTTCCGTGGAATATTTCGAGCAGAGGTACCTCAAGGGGTTCCTCGAAGAGATCGTATTCATCGGGCCCGAGGCTTCTATCTTCCTCGGACTCTGGCATGTAGTTGCTATCCTCAGGGTCATCTTCGTCTCGTTGATCATATCGTCGTCGTTGTTGTCATTGCCGGCGTTCTGGTTGTTGGCGTTGTCCTGAGCGGCACTATTGTCGGGAGTATCTTCAATTGGTTAGATAAGGTCATGGAAAAAAAATGGGTCCATTCAAGGTTGTCGAGAAACAACGTGCTCTTAGACTGGGCCTCCTAGCCTACCCGAACACTCTCTGCTCAACATGGTCTATGTTTGTACATACTTGAAGTGACCACAAATTTTGCAAGCAGGTCGGTCTGCCCATGATAAGGATACAAGCTAGGTTTGATTGATTTTCGACACCATATGCAAGTTGCGACACGTCAACCCATTTATCACTCTTTTTTGACTGAGAAAACTCCACCCGATGCAAAATTTGTAGAAAACAAAAACAACTTGACATGACGCCTTGAATTGGTCATACTATGTCATGATAAAAAATGTAACCATTTTAAGATTGGCGAGAAACAAGGTGCTCTTAGACGGAGCCTCGTGGCCTACTCGGACACTCTCCGTTGAACATGGCCTACTTTTGGCTCTTTTTAAATGACCCCAACTTTTGCAAGGAGGTCGGCATGCCCATGGTAGGCATCCATGCTAGGGTTGAATAATTTCCAACATCGTATGCAAGTTGTGACACACGCGGCCATTTATCGGCCTTTCTTGACAGAGAGAACTCCACAAAATGTAAAATTTATCAAAAACCAAAACAACTTGGCATGGTGCCTTAAATTGGTTATACAAGGCCATGGCAAAACTTAGGGCTTAAAGAAAGTGGAAGAAAACATGCTCTCACACTGAGTCTTATGGCCTTGTGGCCCATCCGAATACCCTCCGTTGAACATGCTCTACTTTTGCACATTTTTTAAATGACCCCAACTTTGCAAGTAGGTGGGAATGACCATGATAGGAATCCATGTCAGGTTTGAATATTTTTCGACAAAGTATGCATCCGGCCATTTTTCGATCTTTTCTTACCGAGGAAAATGCAGAAAACGCAAAATTTGTCTAAAACGACCAACTTGGCATGGTGGCTTCAATTGGTCATATAAGGTCATGTAAAAAATAGTGTCCATTTCAAGGATGTCGAGAAACAACATGATGTCACACAAAGCCTACTGGCCTATCAAAACACCCTTTGTTCAACATAGTCTATTTTTGGACATTCTTAAACGGACCCCCAACATTTGCAAGCAGGTGGGCATGCCCATGGTAGGTATGCATACCAGATTTGAACGATTTCCGACACCATATGCTAGTTGCGACATGTCTAGCCATTTATCACCTTTTTTACCGGGAAAACTCCAGAAAAAGCGAAATTTGTAGAAAACCAAAATAACTTGGCATGGTTCCTTGAATTGGTCATACAAGCAAATAAAAAAATGATGATCATTTGAGAGATGTTGAGAAACAACATGCTCTCCAATAGAGTCTTTTTGCCTACCTTGACACCCTACGTTGAACATGGTGTTAATTCTACACAGATACAAAAAATGTTTGCGGAAATTCAAAAAAAACGTTTAGTTTTTCGTTTGGAATTTCATATTTGTTAGTGTCTTTAAAAAAATGTTCATGTTCATACTTTCAGTCACTCGCTCTTTAAAAAAGAGTTTCACATTTTGACATTCCGAGCAATTTTGAAAGACACAAATGTTTTATTGAAATTTTTGCACAATTTTAAATTGCGAACAATTGTATTTTATGAACAAAATTTGAAACAATGATCATTTTTTGAAACTTTGAACATTTTTTTATAAGTGCGAGCATATTGTTGAAAATAACAACAAAGGGAAAACGAAAACATGTAAAAGGAAAAAAAAACAAATAGTAAACCGGTCGCTGAGTGCTATATTTTCATTTCTATTTTTAAAGTTTATTTTTCATTTTTAACAGATGTTCAGAAATTTCAGAAATGTTCATGTTCGAAGAGACATTTACTATTGTCAAAAAGAAAATCACATGCGAAATTTAAACAAAGATTTAATCTTTCGTGACATATATGTTCATATAAAGTGTGCTGCAATTACGGCTAACAAATCAGATGTGCTGCAGTGGCTATTGTCGTTACGCAGTCGCGGTATGTCTTGTGTTCGATCGCGCTCACCCATTTTAGTTATTGCGAAATTGGTTGCGGCTTTCTTTAGTCTCTTTTAGGATAGCGCTGAAATAGTGTCACAGGAGTCATTTGGTTCTACTCCAACGCAATTGATTGTAATGACGGTCGTGTGTAGGGCTTTCCCTTTCCATGTAGAGCACCTTTTTTTTATTTTCCACCACGCGCTACCGCAAATGGGCCGGCCCAGGTCATGTGGCGTACGGCATGCACGTATACGTACGAAAATCGAGAGGAACTAGTTAACTAGTTCGAGATTTAGACGCATGGTTTGAGAGATAAAACGTTTTGAATAAACGGATATACAAAAAAGGAAAAACTCTCATGTTGCAACAAGTGGCGCGTTGCATATGGGTCACTTGTCGCAAACAGAGGACTTGGAGTGATCTTTATAACGAGTACTCCTCAACTAGTGATTTTGAAGAAAATTGATGATTTGTGAAAGGTCTCGTTTGTATATTCGTTAAGACGATAGTTGTTCAACAGAAACCCTATTTTTTAAAATCAGGCAGTTGTTCCAAAATCACATTTTTTCACTTTCTTTTTTGAACGTAGTACAAACGCAAACGCTAATACATATGCGCATGTACTCACCCCTATGAACGCACACGTACATCCTATCCATATGAGCACCTTCGAGAGAAGGAGCCGTCATATCATCTGGAGATTTGCGAAGTCACCGTAGGCGCTTCGTCATCAACGGAAACACCTCCTCCCACTGAAAGCGCATTGTCGGAAATCCTGAAATAAATATAGAAATAATGCCAGCAGCAAGACTTGAACCCTGGTGGGCTGGAGATACCACTGTTCCTCTAACCATTTAATCACATGTTGATTCGCAAATTTCACTTTCACTAACAATACCATGTGGTGATTTATAATCTTCGGGTTTTGTCGGGCTCGGGTAGGCCAATGGGTACAACTCCTCCTACTCTGCCTGTCTGGGTGTTATCACGGGGCGACTACAATAGAAGAAGGGTCACCAGTGAAAAAATAGAAAAAATCTGTCTGGGCCATCAGATCCGGGATGAATGGTCCAGATTCTAGTGGATGAATCCAAGCGCACAGGTGCTAGGTCCTTTGCAAAAAAACACCCCTGGTTATAGTCGTTTTGCTTTCAGGACCATCTTCTCTACCGTAGGAACGCAGCAGAGCAGACCCAAATCCCTCAATCCGCATGGCCGCCAACTCTTGGAGACTTGACAAGCCCCGCTGACGGTGGCAGCGGGCCAGATCTGGTGCCTAGCCGGGCGATTGCGGCCTGTATTGCAGGTTCAGATCCAACACCCGACCGTCTCGTTGCCGGCGGTCTGACTGCCCCGACAGACCTCGCGTGTTCTAAGCTACAGCCTTGTGCGGACAAGTTCTCCAAGCTACTCTGCTCCGACGTCCAGAGGACAACCTCGCTCCATCCTTTGTCCTACCCAACCAGACCATTCTCCACATGTCGCCTGCACCCCTGCGACTCTAGCTCCGCCATCTGGTAATGCCTGAGAAGAAAACTACAGCTAGCCTTCAGGTATGCTTGTCTGCCAGGTTGCTACCAGTTTACATAGTTAATTCTGTAGCATTTCATGTAGCGCTCGTAAAAGAAATCTTTCTTGTCCGAGAACTATGTTGTATCGTTGTTGGATGTTGTATAATTCTGCATATTTGGAAATGATATGACTGGCAACATTTTGAAAATTCGAAGCATATGCACATTTAGGTTAGTTAACATATTTTTATCATGAGTAGCAGTATCTTGGAAGCTTACAATTATTTTTGGGCAAAGGCTATATTCAGAGAAGTATGCTTAAGTAGTACAGTAGCAAACCCATTGACATATACACACACTTCTCTGTACCAAATTCAGTTAGTTCTGAGAGACCTTTATCCAGTATTGATTAGCCATACCAAAAAGACACAATGTGTGATTACTTGAAAATTTGGGCTGGACAACTAGTTCATGCTCATCTGGGATATGCTTGCTTTCAACTTGAGAGCAATAACAAGGATATCTCTATGTATGCTTGCCTGTGAGGTTGCTACCAATTTTCCCTAGTTAATTATGTAGCATTTATGTAGGAAATCATTTTTGTTCAATGTTTGTACCACAAACTATAGTATAGAATCTTAGTTTAGTATGTATTGATACTTTCCTGTACCAGATTCAGTTAATTTAGAGAGACCTTTTTTCGGTGTTGAACTGTTGATTAGCCATAACAAAAAACATAATGTTTGTTTACTTCAAAATTTTGAATGGACAACTAGTTTATGCTCATCTGGGATATGCTTGCTTTCAATTTCAATTTGAAAGCAATAACAGGGATATCTCTCTATATCGATGCATAGAAAAATTAATCACCGGACAAGTTTGCTTATACTAGATTTTCGAGCAGTTTTTATTGTGAAATTTCATCCTCTTGTCGGATATTGTACATCAGGACATACTAATCTCATCTACCTATTAAAGTACCTATGTGATGTGAAGTGCTTGTAGGCACAAGACTGAAATTTGTTACACTTGCAATGTGTGCTGGGACTTCACTGATTTCTGGGAGTTCACTGTCTATTTGTCCAGTAATGCCATTGAAACTAAAATCATGATAGTTTTTCTTTAGTGAAACAATTGTATTGGCTCTTTGGTCTTCCTCATTCGGCTTTTATGACACTACAATTGTAAAAAGACAACTTTTTACCTTTTGTATGTAGAAAAGAAGACACTCTTTCTGTGTATATGTAGAAAAGAAGATACTCTTTCTGTGTATGTAGAAAAGAAGACACTCTTTCTGTGTATTGGGCTTGATTTGGGATAGACCTTCGGTTGCTAACCAGCCATTGAGCATAATGTAATATCAATACAGCAGAACAACCTGGTCGTAAGCTATTTGCGTTAAGCAAGTCTTACTGGGATGATGAGTTGCAAAAATTGATACAAGTGATCTGTCATTGTCAAGCTGTGATTATATTTTGCCATGTGATATTCTTTCCTGTCTCTTCACTAGTCAGACATGTGACTTTGTGCTGCAATATAAATTTTTTACTTTTGTCATCTACGAGTTATTAGAAGAACTTGAATTGCATTCTTAATTGTTTTCCTATTTCTGTCCTTGTAATGTTAACTATTTTTGCTTGTATTTGTAGATGCATGATGCTCTGACTACTGGAAACATCAGGACTACAGATGGATAGAAGAAGCTTTTATCAAAGTCTTCCCTTTCTGACACTTGAGAGAATTTCTCTCAAGATAAATTTAAGTCTGTTCTTGATCATGCATCTTGTATGTGGCTGCACTCAACTGAATATGGTTTGCTTGGTGTGATCTTTCCTAGAACAAGAAGCTTCATGAGCAAGTAGTAGAACTGGAGGGAAAGGCTAGAGCATTTCTTTTATGTACTATCAAGATATTAGTCCTTAATACTCTGTCTTGCTGGCCATGTACTAAAAATGGTGCTACCATGTCTCATCAAGATATGTATGCTTGTGATATGCTCAATCTGCGAAGGTCCAGTCAGATGTTTTGTTATGCTTCAAATGGTGGCGAATGTGCATAAGCCGTCCTTGAACAAAATGAATGGAGAGGGAGATGAAATACTTGAGGTGTTGCTGCAAAAGTTCTATTTTATAACTAACTGCTAGTAGGGTTTTTGTAAAATGTACATTAAGTGGCTAAGATTCTTCCACCAGAATCTATGCCATCCACCTACGATCCAATGGCTCATGGCTGTTTTTCTATTTTTGCACTGGTGGCCCTTCTTCTATTGTAGTCGTTCCCGTGTTATCATGCACGTATTTGCATCATAAACACATAATACCCACACTGATTCAAATTATTTCAAGGTTTTAGGTTTGTCTTGAGTCAACCGTTTTTATGTTTTATAGATCCATGAAAATTCATGATAATGTCTACATTATATCAATTATATATGGTATAAAAACATATTTTATAATGATTATTTTTTATGGGGAAATATATTATAATGATACTTGCACACAATGACTTAGCAACGGTGAAAATACCACATTCATGGCTGGTTGAAAGGGTTAGAGGTGCAGCCTGAGACCGGATAGTATCACCTTAAATTTCAAGTGTCCGTGGTGAGTGTGGAATGCTGGTTTTGGTTCATCTGCTGCAGCAATTTGTATCTCACGGTACCCCGAGCGCAAATCTAACTTGGTTCAGAATGTTGGGCAAATCTAATCTGGGTGGGAGGGTGATGAGAGACTTCCGTGCGCCCAAAAAGGCTCTGCGACGTGCCTCGGACGCGCCCATCCGACTAAATCCCCACTTCACGTCTAACTCTTTTTTCTTTTTGCGTTCTCCAGTGTGGGCAAGCGAGACCCATATGCACAAATATGCGCGCGCACACACACGCACGAGGTTTTGTTTCAGATATGCTAAGTCTCATGCCTTTTTTAGGGCCGTTTTGGCTTTTGGGAGCATATGCAACAGGATGACGGTGATTCCTCAGTGAAAAAACAAAAATGAGTGTAACATTTGTCGTTCAATTTGCTTTTTTCACATATTAAGATACATAAGCTTTCCTGCTAAAAATTTGCAGGTAGTGTTTTGGTGTGACAATGATTACATCTTTTTTTAAATAACATTTGGAAAAAAATCATGGGCGGGAGCATATGGTCCCAAGAGCCGAATTATATTTCTGCTTTTTTTATGTTAAATCTTGTGTATAGCACTTACAGAGGGAGGGGAGAGGGGAGAAATTACCATGTTTGGTCCTTCAAGTCTCTGGCGCACAACGATTTCGTCCCACAACTCGAGAAACACTATAATACAATCCTTATAAACGCGAATACATAACAGTCTACGGTACCCTTATGGTCACCTCGACGGTAGAGCGCCTGATGGCGCTGCATGGCACTGCATTTTTGCGGAAATCCCCCTCCTTTTTGCAGAAACAACGCAAGCTCCCCCGGTCCATGCGCCCTGCCTCATCTTCGGGCACATTTGTCATCCTCTCGCGTAGAGTAGTCAAATTGTCACAGCCTTATTCCGTACGACAGCCGCCTCCAGTCCACCACTCTGAGCCAGCCGCCTCCCATGGCACCACTCATCTCCGCTCCGTCTCTTCCTCATCTCCCCCAAATCCCTGTCAGGACCCCAATTCCAAGCCACATCGATCTAGCCGGTAACACCTCATATCACTTTGGGGCCTCACGCATGGTCTCCCACGGGTGTCGCCTTATCATGGCCCGGGACCGTTTGCGCCTTTTGGCTCACGTATATGATAGTGTCGCTAGCATCCATATGACAGAGAACCCGGGCCGACATGGCTAGTCGTGAACCCAAAGCGGCACAGACCTATGGAGACAGGCATACATGAATCACATCGAGCATGTTGGTCATCAGCGAGTGATTCCGGGCTGTAGCACTGGGCTAACAGGACTCCGGGGAACCCGGGCTGTAGCATGCTAGGCAGGACTCCGGACATCACCGCGTGACATTTCCCCGAAGGGACAGACATAGGAATGAAGTGAAACACATGCCGGCTAGTCAAGTGTCCTGAACAGTAGTGCTGGGCTAGCAGGACTCCGGTGAACCGGGCTGTAGCGGACTACTATGGCTCGAGGAACACTAGACTACATTTTCCCATAAGAAAGGCTGCCAAGGATAAACAACTAGATTGTCGGATCCCACTCATACCAAGCATTTCAATCATACACACAATATGCCCGATATGAGTACATACAACATGGCATCACAACAAAACTCTACAACTCAAGTACTTTATTTAAAGGCTCCAGAGAGCCATACATAACATGTTCATACAGATAGGGGTCACATGACCCGACACTCAAGTCATACAATCATACAAGCACAAGCGGAAGCAACTATTCTAAGTACAGACACTAGAAAGAAAGAAGGCTTCTCGAAGCCTGTCTATCTACATAGGGCCCTCCATGGCCAGGATCACCACCTGGGTGGCTAGTCACTCGTCGACATCAAGGTCTACATAAAACCCATCGGAGGGGGCGGTGTTGTCATCTGAAAACAATAAATAAGCAAACATGAGTACAAGGTACTCAGCAAGTCTTACATCAGAACCTAATATACATGCTCATTCTCAAGAAGCTGGTGGGGTTATTGCAGCAAGCCAGCTTTGACTCTTGGCTAAGCTATCCTACGGAACTCCACTAGTAAAATAGTTTTCGCACACGAGTCCACTACTCACCAACACAATACTTCACCGGGGATCCTCTCTCGTCATCCTACGAGAGGGCCATCCTCGGTACTCACACTTATCTTGAGTCTTTTAGTAGTAACCATTAACTTGTCTATGAACTGTATATGCAACCAAGTAGTCCTTTACCGCGGACGTGGCTATTCGAATAGTTTTATACCCTGCAGGGGTGTACTTCGTCACACATGTTTCCACCACTTAGCGTCTGCACACGACATGTGCTCGGCAGACTTCAAGCGAAAACCGACGCGGGTGTAGACCACGACCTGACTAACCTCACAAGTCTCTAGTCCAGGTTTATCACCTATTCAGGTTCCATCCGCAAGGAAATCCGGCCGGGGTGTCCTCAACGGCCCCAAACGATGTGTACAGGGTCCCGAGACGCCAAACGGGCGCCCGGCATACCCGGCCACAGTGTATCTACCGCATCATAGCCCACCCCTAGGGTCAGCGCTATGCACGGCCGCCAACACATAACCTACAAACACCAGAAACTAGTTGCAACTCCTGGACAGAGGGCGAGAGGGGTCAGTAAGTCGAGCGGGGTCATATTTCAGGGCCCAGTGTGTGGTAGTAGCTGAATCTTAAATCACGCATACAGATGTCAGTTCTTATGGACGGCATCAATGAAACAACCCACCATGTACTCCTACATGGCCTCTCATCGATACCTTTACCAAAACGTGTTCAACACATCCCTCACATTACCGACATAATCATTTCACTCTAGCCCATCACCCGGATGGACCAGACCTGACATAACTCTAAGCATAGCAGACACAGCAAGGTAGGAATCACATACATGGCTCAATCAACTCCTACACATGCTAGTGGGTTTCATCTAGTTACTGTGGCAATGACAGGTCATGCAGAGGATAAGGGTTCAACTACCGTAGCACACAGCAGTTTGAATCGCGTTGTCTTAATGCAGTAAACAAGAGCAGAAGCGAGAACATGGGTTTGTATCAGAATGATCAATCGGTTGCTTGCCTGTTGTAGAGGTAATAGGGTACTGCCCTTCAGACGGATACTTGGGGTTATCCTCGGAGGCAGAACCTACCACGAAAATCACACCGAACATAATCAACACATGGAAATATGCAACAATATGACGCATGCTATGACATGGCAAGATGAAAGTGTCTTGGCCTAATGCAAGCTAAAACAGAAGGGGATGAACTCATTTGAATCAAAGATTCAAATATTAGCTCATTAAACAAGGCCTTATTAGTGCATTACCTTATTCTGCTTAAACAGCAAGGTTAACTTGTTTTGTCATGCATGAAACCATTACAGATAGATAGATTGAATTTTTCTGATCATTTTTCATATATAATTCTTTGCATTTGGAGCTATGGTTGATTTTCTACGATTTTTTGAAGTTTTGACTATTTTCTGGAATTTCCTATTAAAGAATAAATCCAGTAATTGAATAAATGCATCAGCACTGCGTCACCGTGACGTCAGCGGGTCAAAGGCGCCAGCCCAGGTCAAACCTGACTCGTGGGCCCTCTCTGTCAGTGTCACAGCTAACTAACAGAGTTAGTTAGTGTTTAGTTAGTACTAAACTAGGTTAGTTAGGCCCTGGGCCCACATGTCAATGAGAGAGAGTTAGTTAACGAGGTCATTAACCTCTAACAGAGTGTTTAGCTCTAACTAAAACTAATCTGATTTAGTTAGGAGCCGGCCCCACATATCAGTGTCTCAGGCGGGGTCAAACTGGGGTCAAACCCCTGGTCAGCACGGTCAATCCCGCCGGCGTTGAGTCGTCGGCGAGGCCGAGACGGCGGAGAGCGTCGGAAACGCTGCTCCGGCCACGGTTCGATGCGCGGGTGGGTGCTACGGGTAGCTGGCGGTGTGGCGCATCCAACGGTGCTGTTGGTTGGTGCTGGGGTGGCCGGGAACGACGACGGCGTTGAGCCGGGCGATGGCCGGAGCTTGGCCGTTGGTGGTTTTGCTGCTGCAGCAAGCTAGCAGGGAAACGGACGCACTAGCGAGGCGCTACGAGGTGCGGTGAGTGCGTTAAGCACCCGCGCCTGACCAAATGGTCATCAGAGTGACGCAGGCGTCGAGCTCGCGCGGCGGCGTGCTACGGTGAGCAAGGGGGGGCGTCTACGGCGAGCAAACGAAGCAGAGAAGAGGGGGGTTCAGTAGAGGAGCTCACGGCGGTTGCAGAACGCGTCTCAGTGCTCTCGGGGGAGGTCGGACGACGTCGAGGCGTTGTCGGCGATCTCGGCGGACCGAGGAAGAAGAAGGCGTCGGGGTGGGTGCTTGGAGGCGTGCGGGGTCGCGTGAGTCGTCGAGGAGGCGTAGACGATGGAGGCGGATCTCACGGGCACGTCAGGGAGGCGAGGGGGTGGCTCTGGTGACGACTACGGCGAACGGCGGCGAGGTTGGCGCTCGGCCATCGCGGGAGAGGGTGAGAGAGACGAGGGGGAGAGAGGGGAGGAGTGCAGGGAGGTGCTGGGCGCCTTCGTGACGCTCGGATGGGGACGAGGAGGCAGCAGGAGGTGGAAGCAGGAGGTGGCCGCGGGTGCGCGCGCCGGCGACACGCCTCTGCCTACTGGCAGAGGTGGGTGACGACTGGCACAAGCCAGGTGGGCTGGGACAGCACAGGTGAGGCCCAGGTGAGTTTCTCTCTTTTTTTTTTCTTATTTGTTTTCTTTTTCTATTTTTCTGCAACTATTGGGCTTTATTAAAAATACCTAGACATCTTTGAAAATCCTGAAAATAACCAGGGGCTCTGTTTAGATTATTCCCAACAGCCCACACTTATTTCCAGAATTATTTGAGCATTTAAATTATTTTATAGCATTTAAATGCCCAAATTCAAATACTTATGATTTAATTCAAAGAATCCAGAATGTCCTAGAAAAGAGTGCACCATTTTTGCCAGGGTTTTAGCCCAATCCAGAAATGGTGAACATTTTGTGAAGGGCATTTTGGGTTCATTGAAAATAATTTTAGTAAACCCTAGTTGTTTCCAGGGGGTGCTGGGGGTTCTGTCTTCCCCATTTCAAATTTAAGAGGAATTTAAACATGATGGACACTCTAATGCTTAAACTAGCTAGGGTGTGACAATCCCTTAGCCAAGCTCGCCCAAATCCCTAACCATAATCACCCTCGCCAATTGATCTCCATCCATCGCCAGCCAGTATCGAATCCACAATGGAGATCACTCATCCGCTGGCGCAACTCCTCGTTCAGGTGGCTGCCGGCGATGCGGAGAAGCTCTCCCGACTACGCAAGATACGGTCGTAG
The DNA here is from genome assembly GCF_003073215.2 of Triticum urartu. Taxonomy (NCBI): domain Eukaryota; kingdom Viridiplantae; phylum Streptophyta; class Magnoliopsida; order Poales; family Poaceae; genus Triticum; species Triticum urartu. Next base: position 52,712,322 of record NC_053028.1, on the reverse strand, counting down.
TTCCCTTGACCTCGTGATATTCTACAAGGAGGCGGTCGGCATCGTTGTTTGTCTTACAGAGAAAGAGGTCAGGAATCACTGGAACGAGAAAGAGGTCGGGCTAGCACAAGGATGACAGACTCGCCTTGAGCTCGACAACATATATCGTGTGGCAAAAAGAATGGAAGTGTGATGTACAGGTTCGCTAACCAGCTTCCTAGTCTGCTTGGTGTTCGGCATGTCTTGCTAGAGGCCGCTACCAACTGTGCAGTTCGGAGTTGATCCGAACTGCAACCAAGCCGACTTGAACCTAAGAGGAAAGAAACCTACGAGGTCGGATCCGAGGACACTGGTCGGATGTGATCCGAACTGTATTCGGATTGTGGCCGAGTAGACTTATGGGCTTTAGGGTCCGTGCGAGGCCCAAGTGTTGAGCCCGCGACGGACGCCTATATATAGTGAAGGTGCCGCACACTCACGGGCTGATCGCTTTGGCGCTGTCACTAGGGTTTGCATGTGTTGCGAATAGACACCTCCACTCGCCGCCGGTTGTGTGATCGTACCTAGCAGTCCGTCGCACGACGTTCCTCTTGCACGCGCGGATACCGTTAGAGGCAGTGCACTTGCGCCGCTCCGGCGAACCTATATGTGGGAACCGACCACCGGTTGTACGAGGGAGATCGGACGAGGAGGAGACGATCCACGCGGACGCACTGCCCCAACTCTTCTTCCCCTGCACGACACTGCGCGTCTAGTGGTAACGAACTGTGATCCATCTCCCGTAGCATGTTCTTGGTTGTTCTACGCGTAGGAAATTTTAATTTGCAGTCGACGCACCCTACCGTAGAACCCAACAGTGGTATCAGAGCCTCTGCTATAGGATTTGGATTCAGATCGTATGCATATTAGATATGTGGAGGCAATAGATGAGATATGTTGTCATTGATAAGATTGGTTGTGTGCACGGTTGATGAGATCAACTGCACATGGGGATCGATGTGGCTATGTTTTTTGTTGATTGGGATCGATGAGGTCGTGACACGATCTACCCCTACCGGTCAGTTATCCGCCATCAAGGTTGACAGTGAAACGTAAATCCGAACTGGATTCGCGATGATCGATGAGATCGGTCAGATCAGAGAATTCGGCGTGATCGGAGTTCAGATGTGATCTGTAATTTCCGAAAACGTCGGGCGCGGTCATGTGCGTAGCGCCTTGTATTTCATACACGATCACTCAAACCGGTAGAATACGATTCTTGGCATAACTTTATTTTGCAGGGTTCGAAGTGAATAGTATGGCTCATGTGTATGTGATGCATGTGTGTAAATTATACATGGCCTGCGTGTCATGTTTGGCAGCCGGCAGGAGCCAAAGTGCTGTCATTATATTGTATAACGACCTGTGTGTCGACTTGTGACTCTATGTAAAATTCATTACTAGTTGTAGTAGTTGGATAATAGAGATCAGATTGGTGGCTTGGCGTCCCGGCGTGACAAACAAGATGGAGTTTCTAGATGGTCATCGGAGTTGGAGCCGACCTGGAAGAACATCCATGAAGGAGCCATACTATTTCACAATATGTGTTTATTTGTGATTGTTATGCTTCCTTGTTTTCTATGCATGTTAGAATGGTAGAAAGATCCCTCATGAATATCAAGCAAATTGCCATCCCCGTTGTTGCACCTTCGCACATCAAGTACGTCTAGTAGTGGGCTCATAAAATTGGGGTGCTGCTAGGTGTCCTTGAACTGAAGGGTTCGTGTCGGACACGGACATGCACTGCATTAGGTTGACTTGACAAGGCTATCAAAACGGTTTTGGGCCTTGTGGCAAAAGAGGTCGGGAGCCGGGGTATGAGATACCTACCCGACCGACAGGAGTCGTATAGAGATACGATTAGCAAGGAGTTGCTTACCGGATAGGCATGTTGTCTAGCAGTGATGCTAAAGCTCACTAGTCGCATGTGCTAGTCGGATCCTGAATCACTGAGAGTTTGCGGAGGGATGCTGACTTCAGTGGGAGTATTTCTGTTTAAGGCTAGAATTACTCTACATAAACACATTGCTTAGTGATTGCATATTTTTCTGTTGTAGATCAATGGCACCACCTGCTCAGCCCAACTTTGCATTGAAATCAATTTTGGAAAAGGATAAACTGAATGGAACAAACTTTACTACCTGGTATAGAAATTTGAGAATTGTTCTCAAGCATGATAAAAAGGAAAATGTTCTAGAGGATCCGCTTCCAGAGGAACCTGCCAATAATGCTAGTACCACAACCAAGAATGCCTACCAGAAACTCGTTGATGAATCAAACGAGATCAGCTGCCTCATTCTGGTTTGTATGGAGCCCGATTTGCAACAGCATTTCAAAGACGTTGGGGCTTTCGATATGATCGAGAGTCTCAAGAGCATGTTTCAGGTGCAGGCTAGCACCGAAAGGTTCAACGTCTAGCGATCCTTGATGGATTGAAAGCTGAAGGAAGGTGATCCACTGAGCCCGCATGTGATCAAGATGATCGGATATGTGCAAGCTTTGGATCGGTTGGGCTTCCCGCTCTTGGATGAGCTGGCTACTGATGCAGTTCTGGGTTCTCTTCCGCCCAGCTATGGGACGTTCATCTCGAACTATCGTATGCATGGCATGGATAAGAAGCTCATTGAATTGCATGGGATGCTCAAAGTGGCAGAGCAGGATATTAATAAAGGCACGCATCAAGTGTTGATGGTGCAGAAATTGGCTAAGTTCAAGAAGAGTTGGTCTAAGAAGAAGGCTAAGGCAAAGGGCACGGAGATCGTAACCTCTGCCGCTGCGCTGAAGTCTGGACCAGACTCAAAGACCATTTTCTATCATTGTAAGGAAACTGGTCACTGGAAGAGGAACTGTAGCAAGTGGCTTGCAGAGCATGGCAAGAAGGCCGGGAATGATGCTTCAGGCAAAGGTACACTTGTTGCATATCTTATAGACGTTTACCTTGCTGACATACCTAGTAGCTCTTAGGTATTTGATACCGGATCGGTTGTTCATATTTGCAACTCGATGTAGGGGCTGGTAAGAACTAGCCGTGTGGCACAAGGGGAGATTGACATCAGGGTCGGCAACAAAGCAAGAGTTGTTGCGTTGGAGGTCGGCAGGATGCAGCTCCAGCTTCCTTCTGGATTTATTTTGGAATTGAATAATTGTTATTACATTCATGCACTTAGTCAGAACATTATTTCTGCCTCATGCTTGATGAGTCAGGGTTATGAATTTAATTTAAAGGACAATGGTTGTTCGATTTATTTGAATGGTATGTTCCACGGCTATGCACCTATTGTTGATGGGTTATTTATATTGAATCTAGAACAGGAACTGGTCTATAACGTGAATGTCAAGAGGCATAAGCCCAATGAGATAAATCTGACATACTTCTGGCATTGCCGGCTTGGACACATTAGTCTGAAACGCATGAAGAAGCTCCATGATGATGGACTCCTAACTTCGACCGACTTTGGGTCGTTCGAGACATGTGAATCATGCTTGCTCGGCAAGATTACTAAGTCTCCTTTCGCAAAGAGTTGCGAGAGGGCATCCGAGCTGTTGGAACTGATACACAGTGGTGTGTGTGGACCAATGAGCACAACTGCTAGAGGTGGCTATTAGTACTTCGTGACTTTTACCGATGACTTGAGTAGATATGGATATATCTATTTGATGAGGCACAAGTCAGAGACTTTGGAAAAGTTCAAAGAGTTTCAAAACGAGGTGGAGAATCAGCTCGGCAAGACTATAAAACTTCTATGATCTGATCGTGGAGGTGAGTACATGAGCCAGGAGTTTGATGATCATCTGAAAAGCAGAGGTATAGTACCTCAGCTCACACCTCCGGGTACGCCACAGAGAAATGGTGTATCAGAACGGAGGAATCGCACCTTGTTCGACATGGTTCGATCTATGATGAGCAAGTCGGATTTACCCTTGTCATTCTGGGGATACGCTCTAGAAACTGCAGCTTTCACACTTAAGAGGGTACCATCAAAATCCGTAGACAAGACACCACATGAGATGTGGACCGGGAAGAGTCCCAGTTTGTCTTTTCTAAAGATTTGGGGTTGTGAAGCATTTGTCAAGAAACTTATGTCAGACAAGCTTACACCCAAGTCGGATAAATGCACATTCGTGGGATATCCGAGGGAAACCTTGGGATATAACTTCTACAACCGGGAACAGAACAAAGTGTTTGTTGCTCGGAACGGGGTTTTCCTTGAGAAATAGTTTCTCAGTCCGGAGGCCAGTGGGAGGACGGTCTGACTCAAAGAAATTCAAGGACCTCTCGGGGACGGCTCGGCTCGTGATGAGATCATACCGGAGTCAGTTATGGAACCCGTAGTGGAAGCGGCACCGGAACCACAAAGGTCGGAAAGATTGCGCAGAGTGCGCGATGTATTGTTGCTAGAAAGCGACGAGCCGGCAACATATGCGGAAGCGATGGTGAGCCCAGATTCCAAGGCATGGCTGGAGGCCATGAGATCCGAGTTAAAGTCCATGTATGAGAATCAAGTTTGGGACTTGGTTGATCCGCCGCCTGGCATAACGTCCATTGGTTGCAAATGGGTCTTTAAGAAGAAAACCGATGTGGATGGAAATGTTCAGATCCACAAAGCTCGGCTTGTCGCTAAGGGTTATGGACAAGATCAAGGAATTGACTACGACGAGACTTACTTGCTGGTAGCAATACTGAAGTCCGTGAGGATCGTACTAGCTATAGGTGCATATTTCGATTATGAGATATGGCAGATGGATGTCAAGAAGGCTTTCCTTCACGGAAATTTAACCGAGGACGTGTATATGATACAGCCCGAGGGTTTTGTCGATCCGACTGGCACTAGTAAGATATGCAAGATCAAGAGATCCATTTATGGGTTGAGGCAAGCATCTCGGAGCTGGAACATTCGTTTTGACGAGGTCGTCACTGGTTTCGGCTTCATCAAAAGCGAAGAGGACTCTTGTTTATACAAGAATTTAAGTGGGAGGTCGATAGTGTTTTTGATCTTGTATGTGGATGACATACTACTGATCGGAAATGATATTTCGATGCTGAACTCGGTCAAGGAGTCATTGAATGGCAAGTTTTCGATGAAGGACCTTGGTGAGGCAATGTACATTTTAGGCATTAAGATCTATAGAGATAGATCAAGGAGGCTTCTCGGCTTATGCCAGAGCACGTACATAGATAAAGTGTTGAAGCGGTTCAACATGAGTGAGGCAAAGAAAGGGTTCTTGCCACTCTCACATGCTATAAGGCTAAGCGAGACTTAGAGTCCTTCGACATCTGATGAGCGAAGCAGGATGAGTAGGATTCCATATGCCTCGGCAATCGGATCCATCATGTATGCCATGATATGTACGCGGCCCGATGTTGCTTTTGCAATAAGCCTAACAAGTAGATACCAGGCCAACCCAGGTGAGAGTCACTGGGCAGCGGTAAAGAATATTTTGAAGTACCTAAAAAGGACTAAAGAGATGTTCCTAGTTTATGGAGGTGAGGAAGAGCTCGTTGTCAGTGTCAAAACCGGAGGATCTCGGGTAGGGGACCCCGAACTGTGCGTCTAGGCGGATGGTAACAGGAGACAAGGGACACGATGTTTTTAGCCAGGTTCGGGCCCTCTTGATGGAGGTAAAACCCTACTCCTGCTTGATTAATATTGATGATATGGGTAGTACAAGAGTAGATCTACCATGAGGTCAGAGAGGCTAAACCCTAGAAGCTAGCCTATGGTATGATTGTTGTTATTGTGTCCTACGGACTAAACCCTCCGGTTTATATAGACACCGGAGGGGGCTAGGGTTACACAGAGTCGGTTACAAGGAAGGAGATCTACATATCCGTATTACCAAGCTTGCCTTCCACGCCAAGGAGAGTCCCATCCGGACACGGGATGAAGTCTTCAATCTTGTATCGTCATAGTCCAATAGTCCAACCAAATGTTATAGTCCGGCTGTCCGGATACCCCCTAATCTAGGACTCCCTTAGTATCCCCCGAACCAGGCTTCAATGACGATGAGTCCGGCGCGAAGATTGTCTTCGGCATTGCAAGGCGGGTTCTTCTCCAAATCCTGAATACCTGTTAAATAGCGTCCGGCTTCTTGTAAATGCTGCGCTCCTTGGCTTCTATGCCCAATAATGGACACCTTCCACGTGTCAAGCGAATGTGAAGAGCCAAGGTGTTTTTACATTTACCCCCCTAGCTATGCAAATGAGTTGTCTACTAAAGAGACGGGGATTCAGATCCAAACCACACCATCCTCCCTTAGCGAGCATTCATCGGAGAGCACCCGAAAGAAATCCATTCCATCATGGCCGATCTACGCAGCTCCTCCTCTCGTTCCCCCAGCCCCAAGCCTAGAGATTGGGAGAGGTGTTCCGTCCCGCACAGCCAACTGGTGAAGCTTCAGACCCAGGGATTTCTCCCCCCAGCGTATATGGTCCCGGTTCGAGCCGGGCTCGCCACCTACAATGGCGGAGATCAAGCGGAGAGCTTTCCCAATCCCTCTAAGGGAGAGCGGGTATGCCTCGTCCCCTATTTGATAAGAGGACTCGAATTTCCAATTCATCCATTTCTACGAGGGCTCCTGGAGTTGTACGGCCTCAAGTTGCACAACCTTACCCCTGCATCCATACTACATATCGCGGGCTACGTAGCCCTTTGCGAGCTATTTTTGGGTTGCGAGGCTCATTTCGCACTGTGGAAGAAGTTGTTCTGCCTTGTGCCCCATTCTCGGAGGGGGTCAATATATGAAGTGGGCGGAGCCGAAGTATGGCGCATCGCCGGGACCGGATATCTATCCGAAACCCTGAAGAAGGCGTCCGAAGACTGGCCTTCAGAGTGGTTTTATATAGAAGACGTCCCCCTTCGGGATCCTATTCGGATCGGCCTTCCTGAGTTCAATAATGCTCCTTTGAAGAAATGCCTGAGTTGGCGCCCACGAAGCCCCCAGGAAGAAGATGACAGAGATGTCCTTTACCTGATGAGCCGGATAAAGTTGCTGGCTCAATCCGGACTGACCATGATCGAAGTTATGGCAATCTGCATTATGCGGGGGGTGCAGCCGCTTCAATATAGAGGCCACCCCATGTGGGATTTCAACGGGGAGGATGACGCCACCCGCTGTGGCCGCAAGGGGCCGGACTCGACCGCTGCTCTAGCAAAAATCTTGTCTGATTTGTATAAGGGAGAAGAGGAGGAATTCCTCTGTGTCAATCCATAGGGCAGATTTTCTATGTATAATCCTCCGAGCTGGGTAAGTCAACACCTTTCATGTCCATCCGTTCCCATATTCCCACAGTTAAGTATTTTACCTTGCGATTTCAACACAGGAGCTGCGTAAGGCTGTAAGGGAGATCAACAGCCCGCCTCCACAACCAGAGGATCCGGGATGATCCCTCGACCCAGCCTCCCAAGAGGATCCGGACATATCTATGGAACTAATTGATAGGGTGTTTTACCAATTAAGCAGCGACGAGGCCTTGGTGGCCATTACGGTCGATTACCCTGGGCTGCTCCCAGCTTCGCAGGTAACTGAGACCAAAGTCCCAACATTTTCGTAAGGATTCATCCTTGTGCACTTTGCTTACCGTATACCAACGGTGTTTTATAGGGGAGGCCCTCGGGATGTCATGCCGAGCCCGCGGCGACTAGCCAGCAAGGGGCTGTGAGGCCGGGCAGGCCGAAAAGAAATGTAGTCCGGACTGAGACACCGGCGCAGCGATATGGCGCGCCACCTCACTCCATGGTATCATTTTTAAAGGCATATTAACGCTCGTGCTTTCTTAGGAAGAAGAACGCTCGCCAGACTATATCCGGAGAGGTCGCCAATCATGCCTCCACCAGTCAGGCTCCAAGGCTGGACCCGGAAGCGGGAGCGAATACGAGGCGCATGCCGGATGCTCCTCCGACAGAGGATGCGGACAGAATGTCCACCACAAATTCCGAGGTGGAGAGCGCCATGAACCACAGGCGTCGCCAAGCCGTTCTCCGTGACGCTTGTTTCTCCCAAGAGGCATTTGACGCCTTTAAATCGGGAGACGCGTACCTCCGTGCTGCTCAGAATGGTCTAGCCAGAGCCACGGACCAATATGTAAAGGATATACGAGTGAGGGAATTTGATGATTATATATAGTAGTAGCCCCTGAGACTTGAAACAGTTACAATAACTGATTTAAGGATCATTTGTTATGCAGGTTCTTATAGAAAAGAATACCCAATTGTCCCATGAGCTTGAAGAGTGTAAGGCCCAACCTCAGGCCGCACTGGCCGCCGAAGAGAAGTCCAAGAATAACCCCTCTGGTAACACATATTTAGAATGATAGATACTGTATAGAGTGCGGCATATGTGCACATCTGACAACAAATATTGCAGATGACGCCGGAGGAAATCCGGATGAGCAACATCTCTTACGCCGGCTAAAGGCCGGCGAGAGCATGCTTACGAGGGTTAGGCAGGAGAAAAATAATATCCAGGATGCCAGCACCCAGCTAGGCATGGAACTGAAGGACATTCGTGCCCAACTGTCGGACTCCGTGAAGGAGAATCAGCGGCTTCGACGCGGCATTTTCAGTAAGTGCTTGAATGAACTTGTTAAAAAGAGTTCGGCGAAGAAGCCTGCTAACAGAGTTATGTCTGTAGGTATGCTGATGGGTCATCCCGCGGATGAGATGCCCGGGTCTGCGGGTGATCTTCTACCAGAGCTGTTGCAACTGCACGAACGAGTTCGGCAGGTGATGCGAGGTGTTGCCCAGGCCTTATGGCCATCTGACTCCCTGCCTGAAGGTCTTGGAGATCTTGCGGAGAAGCTTAAGGGAGCGCAGCGGCGCTTCCGATTATGGAAGATATCGGCCTGCCGTCAAGGTGCCAGGGAAGCCTGGGCCATGGTGAAGACACGATATACCAAGGCTGACCCAAATCACATGGCCGAGGTCGGACCTGTGGGGCCTGTGGGAAAGAGATCCGCGTGAGCTTAGTGTACGGGCAAGTAGAATTGGCCGCAAAGTATTCCCAACAGGACTGTAGACTAGACAGCTTGTTGGATGGTATAGAAGAGGAATTTAATAAGTCAAATTGACTATGTAATTAAATTGACATGTATAATGCCTTCTAGCCGGATTGTAGATCATTTGTCACGGCGGACCTTTCCGCTTCAACCTCGGGACCCGATAGTCCGGAGTGTATCCGAATACCCTCTCGGTTATGTAAGAACCGGGGCATGCATGTAAACCAGGCGTAGGGGTCATTAGTGCTTGAACAGACAAGTGCCCAACTAGTTATGTTATATTGCATGGTTAGTAAGAAACATCTTCCAGGGAGAATAGTTCCGTTAGGGGTTCCTTTCCCTGGGTTCGCATGCCCTAAAGTGCATGTCCGGACTACGAAAAGAGACACAAAAAAGAGCATCTGGGGGCACATATATAAATAAGTAAAAAATCATCTTTTGTTCACCGATCGAATATTCCCTTAAGAACGCTAGCTTTCGGCTTCACCTAGTCTGAGGTACACATCCAGCTAACCCGGCAGTAACAATCGCAGAGGTGCTCCCCTTATGCCCTAGACGAATTAACGGGAACGTAGGGCATAAATACAAGAGCAAGGCAACCCAGCTTGGCCAAAACTTAAGTCATATCGATGCATATAATGGTGAATAAAAGGTACATGCGGAAGAATGACACATGTGCTGGGCAAGAAGCTCGTATAGATAAATAAGCTTTTGTGAGAGAAGCCCCCAGGTATAGATAGCGCGTCCATTGTGCGCAAATAAGGCACAAATTGGCCCTTAAAGGCTGTGAGAGAAAAGAAGGGGAGAAGGAGGGAAATAAAAGACAGATAGTAAAAAGTGGACAGAGGAAGGAGACGAGCACAGAGTTCGGCGCTAGGCGTAGAATCTTTGGAGTCTGGCTGCGTTCCATGGGTTCGGCTCGAGTCGATTATCCGATGCATCCTGCAGATGGTGCGCTCCACCAGTCATAACTTTGTCAATAATGAAGGGACCCTCCCATTTGGGCTTGAGTTTGTCCGTTTTCTTCTCCGGCAGGCATAGAACTAACTCGCCAACGTTATACGTTTTGGCCCGTACTTCTCTGCTTTGGTATCTTCGAGCCTGCTGTTGATAGAATGCAGAACGGGCTTTTGCCACATCACGCTCCTCCTCCAGGGCGTCCAAGCTGTCCTGCTGATCGAGCTCGGCCTCTCTTTCTTCGTACGTGCGCACTCGAGGTGAGTCATGAATTATGTCGAAGGCCAGAACCGCCTCTGCGCCGTATACCATAAAAAATGGTGTGTATCCGGTGGTGCGACTCGGCGTGGTCCGCAGCCCCCAGAGTACGGAGTCGAGCTCCTCTACCTAGTGCGTGTTAGATTCCTTTAGGGACCACACTAGTCTGGGTTTGATGCCGCTCATGATAAGACCATTTGCTCGCTCGACTTGACCGTTAGTTTGTGGGTGATAGACGGAAGCATAATCGAGATTGATGCCCATGTTTTTGCACCAGAGTTTTACCTCGTCGGCCATGAAGTTCGTGCCGTTATATGTGATGATGCTATGGGGGACGCCATAACGGTGTACAACCCCAGATATAAAGTCTATCACCGGTCCGGATTCGGCCGTTTTAACAGGTTTGGCTTCTATCCATTTGGTGAATTTATCCACCATGACCAGCAAGTATTTCCTCTTGTGGGTTCCCCCTTTAAGGGGTCCAACCATGTCGAGCCCCCAAACCGCGAAGGGCCAGGTAATGGGGATTGTTTGGAGGGCGGTGGGTGGCATATGGCTTTGGTTTGCAAAAGCTGGCAACCAACGCAGCGTTGGACTAAGTTCTGAGCGTCTGCCCGGGCCGTCAGCCAATAAAACCTGTACGGAAGGCCTTGCTTACAAGGGCCCGGGCTGCAGCGTGGTGGCCTCCGAGTCCGGCATGAATTTCAGCCAGAAGCTTCCGCCCTTCCTCTTCGGAGATGCACCTTTGAAGGACTCCGGTGGTGCTTTTCTTATAAAGCTCTCCCTCATGGACCTTATAGGCTTTAGATCGCCGCACTATGCAGCGTGCCTCATTTTGGTCCTCGGGGAGTTCCTGCCTAGTTAGGTAGGCCAGGAATGGTTCTGTCCACGGGGCGATGACGGCCATTATAATGTGGGCTAATGATGTTATTTCGGTGGCAGAGCCTCCGATTATGTCAGAGTGTTCGGTATCGGGCATTACGGTTGGGTCCGGGCTGTTATTGCTGGGTTCCCCTTCCCATACCACGGATGGCTTGAACAGCCTCTCCAAAAAGATGTTGGGGGGACTGCATCGCGTTTTGCACCGATGCGTGCGAGGACATCTGCCGCCTGATTGTTTTCCCGGGCTACATGGTGAAATTCGAGCCCCTCGAACCGAGCTGACATTTTTAGGATGGCGTTGCGATAGGCCGCCATTTTCGGATCCTTGGCATCAAAGTCTCCATTTATTTTGGATATTGTGAGGTTCGAATCCCCCGCACCTCTAGGCATTGATTGCCCATGGATACTGCCATCCGGAGACCATGTAAAAGGGCCTCATATTCGGCTGCGTTGTTGGAGTCCGTATACATTATCTGGAGTACGTATTGAACTGTATCTCCGGTTGGGGACGTCAAAACGATGCCAGCCCCCAGACCAGCCAACATTTTGGAGTCATCAAAGTGCATGATCCAGTTGGAATACGTGTCGTACTCTTTAGGAAGTTCGGCTTCCGTCCATTCGGCGACAAAGTCGGCCAGTACTTGCGACTTAATGGCTCGCTGCGGCTTGTAAGTTATGTCGAACGGGAGGAGCTCAATGGCCCATTTGGCAATCCGGCCCGTGGCGTCGCGGTTGTTTATAATATCATTAAGTGGCACTTCCGAGGCTACTGTTATCGAACACTCTTGAAAGTAGTGTCGCAGTTTCCGGGATGCCATGAATACCGCGTATGCTATCTTTTGATAATGCGGGTACCGTGACTTGCATGGAGTAAGGACAGTGGATACATAGTAGACCGGCTTTTGAAGGGGGAATTTATGTCCGTCCGTTTCTCGTTCGACGACGAGCACTGCGCTCACAACTTGATGGGTTGCCGCAATGTATAACAGCATTGGTTCGCCAATGTTTGGCGCGGCCAGGATTGGGTTGGTTGCTAATATGGTTTTTATTTCTTCCAACCCAGTTGTGGCGGCATCCGTCCACTTGAAGTGTTCGGTGCGCCGTAGGAGGCGATAAAGGGGTAATGCCCTTTCTCCCAGGCGAGAGATAAAGCGGCTTAGAGCCGCCACGCATCCGATTAATTTCTGGATTTGTTTGAGGTCTGTTGGGATATCCAACTGTGACAGAGCTCGGATCTTGGCCAGATTTTCTTCAATTCCTCTGTCGGATACAACGAAGCCCATGAGCTTTCCGGCAGGCACGCGAAAAACGCATTTTTCTGGGTTGAGCTTGATGTCATATGTTCGGACGTTATCAAATGTGAGTCTCAAGTCGTCTACTAGAGAGTCGACGTGCTTGGTTTTGACGACCACATCAGCTACGTATGCCTCCACTGTTTTGCCGATCTGGTTTGCCAGACATGTCTGAATCATGCGCTGATATGTTGCGCCGGCGTTTTTGAGCCCAAAGGGCATTGTTTTGAAGCAGAAGGGGCCGAATGGTGTGATGAATGCCGTTGCGGCTTGCTCGGGCTCCGCCATCTTAATTTGGTGGTAGCCGGAGTATGCGTCGAGGAAACACAATTAGTCGTGTCATAAGGTAGCATCGATAATTTGATCGATGCGGGGGAGGGGGAAGGGATCCTTTGGGCAGGCCTTGTTGAGGTCCTTGAAATCGACGCACAGGCGCCAGGATTTCTCCTTCTTTGGTACCATCACCAGGTTTGCTAGCCAGTTCGGGTGTTTTATTTCTCTAATGAATCCGGCCTCCAATAACTTGGCTAGTTCCTCTCCCATAGCTTGTCTCTTAGGTTCAGAGAAACGCCGAAGAGCCTGCTTGACCGGCTTGAATGCTTTTAGGATGTTGAGGCTGTGCTCGGCCAGCCTGCGTGGGATTCCTGGCATATCTAAGGGATGCCAGGCGAATATGTCCCAATTCTTGCGCAGGAAATCTCGTAGTGCGGCGTCCACGGCGGGGCTTAACCGTGCCCCGATAGTGGTTGTTTTTGTAGGGTCCATTGGATGGACTTGGATTTTGACTGTTTCATCTGTTGGTTTAAAGGAGGTAGACTTGGATCTCTTATCAAGTATCACGTCGTCCCTATCCACCGTGGAGCGCAGCGCAGTCAGTTCCTCGGCCGCGAGGGCTTCAGATAATGCCTCGAGGGCCAATGCGGCTGTCTTGTTTTCAGCGTGGAGTTCTGTGTCCGGATCTCTAGCGAGAGTGATGATTCCGTTGGGCCCGGGCATTTTGAGTTTCATGTACCCGTAATGGGGTATGGCTTGGAAGATTGTGAACGCCTCCCACCCTAGAAGGGCGTGGTATCCGCTATTGAACGGGGCCACTTGGAACGTAATCTCTTCGGACCTGTAATTCTCCGGCGTGCCGAACACCACATCTAGTGTGATTTTGCCTGTACAGCGCGCTTCTCGACTGGGGATTATTCCTTTAAAGGTTGTGCTGCTTTGCTCGATGCGGTTCCAGTCTATTTCCATTTTTGAAGGGTTTCCTCATAGATGAGGTTTAATTCGCTGCCGCCGTCCATGAGCACCTTGGTGAGTCGAAAGCCGTCCACGATTGGACTGAGGACCAATGCAGCTGGTGCTCGGGCTGTTCGGAACTTAGGTTCATCACTGGCATTAAAGGTAATAGCCGTGTCACTCCATGGATTTATTGTTGCCACATGGTAAATTTCGGCAAGGCTGCGGAGCGTTCTCTTTCGCCTATTATTTGATGCGAAGGTCTCAAAGACTGATAATACCGTATTGTTATCCCTGGGATGGTGCTCTGTGGCCTCTGGGATGAGAAGATCCTCGCCACTTTTGGCTACCTGCCGGAGTATCCAACATGCTCTAAGGCTATGCGTTGGTGTGGCGCCTTCTGTACTATGAATTTTGCAGGGTCCGTTGAGCCATCCCTCCAGTACGGTTCCATGCCCTATAGAGAGTTTTTGCTTTTTGGTAGTTGACCCGGGTGTATTGTGATAATGCACCCTTTATTTCGGACTAGGTTTGTATTCAGGGCCGGATTATCCCAAAAGTTTGTTTCGGTTTTCCAGGCACTTTCCATCGCACAGTATTTTCCTACTATGGACGCCAAGTCAGCGAAGCGTGTTATCTCACGGCGATCTATGGCGTTAAGGATTCCCTTGTCCGTGCAATTATTGCAGAAAAATAGGATTGCGTCTTCCTCGCGACAGTCCTTAACCTTGTTCATCGCAAGGAGGAATCTGGCCCAATAGTGATGTACTGTATCCTGGGGCTCTTACCTGATGTGGGAAAGATCGCTTATGTTTGGGTGCGTGGGTGGGTGGAATTGAATCCGAACCCTTACCCGATCTGGGATCCAGGGGTCGAGGATTTTCCAATTTTGGAAGTTCCGGTTCTAGGGTGTTACCCGATAATCCTGGCCCGCTGCCTGACCCTAAGTTCAGGGACTGGAGTTGTCCTCCCGCGAATGGGCATCCGGCTCGGAGAGCTCGGGAATCCGGACATAGTTGGTCCTCAAGATAGAGGAAAGGTCGCCGCATTATTCCTCCACCACTTCAATATGATGGGTGACCGGTGGAGAGTTAATCTCCCTTTGATCGGGTTTAAGCCCAATCCGATCATAGTCCGTAGCGACTCCCAGGGCGGCGATGCGATCCAAGATCTCATTTAAGGAAGCGAGCTCCATTGGATCCATCTATTCGGCGAGTGCCGATTTGACGTGGAGGCTGTTTTCCATGACCCGAGAAGTCATCGTCGGCGCGGCGGCCGAACAGGCGGTCATGATGAAACCGCCTAGCCGGAGAGTTTGGCCAACAGCCAAAGCTCCCCCAACAGTAGTACCGTCTTTAAAGATGAGACGAGACATCCTTCCTTCTAGCGACGGCACAGTGGAACTCTCAATGAAAGCACCAATGTCGGTGTCAAAACCGGCGGATCTCGGGTAGGGGGTCCCGAACTGTGCGTCTAGGCGGATGGTAACAGGAGACAAGGGACACGATGTTTTTACCTAGGTTCGGGCCCTCTCGATGGAGATAAAACCCTACTCCTGCTTGATTAATATTGATGATATGGGTAGTACAAGAGTAGAACTACCACGAGATCAGAGAGGCTAAACCCTAGAAGCTAGCCTATGGTATGATTGTTGTGATTGTGTCCTACGGACTAAACCCTCCGGTTTATATAGACACCGGAGGGGGCTAGGGTTACACAGAGTCGGTTACAAGGAAGGAGATCTACATATCCGTATTGCCAAGCTTGCCTTCCACGCCAAGGAGAGTCCCATCCGGACATGGGACGAAGTCTTCAATCTTGTATCTTCATAGTCCAACAGTCCGGCCAAAGGTTATAGTCCGGCTGTCCGGATTGTTGGGGAACGTTGTAATTTCAAAAAATTTCCTACGCACACGCAAGATCATGGTGATGCATAGCAATGAGAGGGGAGAGTGTGATCTACGTACCCTTGTAGACCGACAACGGAAGCGTTGTGACAACGCGGTTGATGTAGTCGTACGTCTTCACGATCCGACCGATCCAAGCACCGTTACTCCGGCACCTCCGAGTTCTTGGCACACGTTCAGCTCGATGAAGATCCCTGGGCTCCGATCCAGCAAAGCGTCGGGGAGGAGTTCCGTCAGCACGACGGCGTGGTGACGATCTTGATGTTCTACCGTCGCAGGGCTTCGCCTAAGCACCGCTACAATATTATCGAGGACTATGGTGGAAGGGAGCACCGCACACGGCTAAGAATATGATCACGTCGATCAACTTGTTTTCATGGGGTACCCCTTGCCTCAGTATATAAAGGATGGAGGAGGAGGAGGCCGGCCAAGGCAATTGGTGCGGCCAGGATGTGGAGTCCTACTAGGACTCCAAGTCCTAGTAGGAGTCCACCAAGAGGGGAGGAAGGGAGAAGGAAGTGGAGGAGAAGGAAAGGTGGCCGGCCCCCTTTTCCCTAGTCTAATTCGGACTAGAGGGGAGGGGGGCGCAGCATCCCCTTGGCCCTTTTCCTCTTCCCACTAAAGCCCATCAAGGCCCATTGCTTCTCTCGTAGCTACCCGGTACTCCAAAAAATACCCGAATCACTCGGAACCTTTCCGATGTC
Organism: Triticum urartu; assembly: GCF_003073215.2. Classification (NCBI taxonomy): domain Eukaryota; kingdom Viridiplantae; phylum Streptophyta; class Magnoliopsida; order Poales; family Poaceae; genus Triticum; species Triticum urartu. The sequence continues at coordinate 52,696,082 of NC_053028.1, read as the reverse complement.
CGAATATAGTCGTCCAATATATCGATCTTTACGTCTCGACCATTTCGAGACTCCTCGTCATGTCCCCGATCTCATCCGGGACTCCGAACTCCTTCGGTACATCAAAACTCATAAACTCATAATATAACTGTCATCGAAACCTTAAGCATGCGGACCCTACGGTTCAAGAACAATGTAGACATGACCAAGAAATGTCTCCGGTCGATAAACAATAGCGGAACCTGGATGCTCATATTGGCTCCTACATATTCTACGAAGATCTTTATCGGTCAGACCGCATAACAACATACGTTGTTCCCTTTGTCATCGGTATGTTACTTGCCCGATATTCGATCGTCGGTATCTCAATACCTAGTTCAATCTCGTTACCGGCAAGTCTCTTTACTCGTTCCATAATACATCATCTCGCAACTAACTCATTAGTTGCAATGCTTGCAAGGCTTCGGTGATGTGCATTACCGAGAGGGCCCAGAGATACCTCTCCGACAATCGGAGTGACAAATCCTAATCTCGAAATACGCCAACCCAACATGTACCTTTGGAGACACCTGTAGAGCTCCTTTATAATCACCCAGTTACGTTGTGATGTTTGGTAGCACCCAAAGTGTTCCTCCGGCAAACGGGAGTTGCATAATCTCATAGTCATAGGAACATGTATAAGTGATGAAGAAAGCAATAGCAACATACTAAACGATCGGGTGCTAAGCTAATGGAATGGGTCATGTCAATCAGATCATTCAACTAATGATGTGACCTCGTTAATCAAATAACAACTCATTGTTCATGGTCAGGAAACATAACCATCTTTGATTAACGAGCTAGTCAAGTAGAGGCATACTAGTGACACTTTGTTTGTCTATGTATTCACACATGTATTATGTTTCCGGTTAATACAATTCTAGCATGAATAATAAACATTTATCATGATTATAAGGAAATAAATAATAACTTTATTATTGCCTCTAGGGCATATTTCCTTCAGTATCCCACTTGCACTAGAGTCAATAATCTAGATTACACTATAATGATTCTAACACCCATGGAGCCTTGGTGCTGATCATGTTTTGCTCGTGGAAGAGGCTTAGTCAACGGGTCTGCAACATTCAGATCCGTATGTATCTTGCAAATCTCTATGTCTCCCACCTGGACTAGATCCCGGATGGAGTTGAAGCGTCTCTTGATGTGTTTGGTCCTTTTGTGAAATCTGGATTCCTTTGCCAAGGCAATTGCACCAGTATTGTCACAATAGATTTTCATTGGACCCGATGCATTAGGTATGACACCTAGATCGGATATGAACTCCTTCATCCAGACTCCTTCATTTGCTGCTTCCGAAGCAGCTATGTACTCCGCTTCATATGTAGATCCCGCTACGACGCTTTGTTTAGAACTGCACCAACTGACAGCTCCACCGTTTAATGTAAACACGTATCCGGTTTGCGATTTAGAATCGTCCGGATCAGTGTCAAAGCTTGCATCAACGTAACCTTTTACGATGAGCCCTTTGTCACCTCCATATATGAGAAACATATCCTTAGTCCTTTTCAGGTATTTCAGGATGTTCTTGACCGCTGTCCAGTGATCCACTCCTGGATTACTTTGGTACCTCCCTGCTAGACTTACAGCAAGGCACACATCAGGTCTGGTACACAGCATTGCATACATGATAGAGCCTATGGCTGAAGCATAGGGAACATCTTTCATTTTCTCTCTATCTTCTGCAGTGGTCGGGCATTGAGTCTTACTCAACTTCACACCTTGTAACATAGGCAAGAACCCTTTCTTTGCTTGATCCATTTTGAACTTCTTCAAAACTTTGTCAAGGTATGTGGTTTGTGAAAGTCCAATTAAGCGTCTTGATCTATCTCTATAGATCTTAATGCCTAATATGTAAGCAGCTTCACCGAGGTCTTTCATTGAAAAACTCTTATTCAAGTATCCCTTTATGCTATCTAGAAATTCTATATCATTTCCAATTAGTAATATGTCATCCACATATAATATCAGAAATGCTACAGAGCTCCCACTCACTTTCTTGTAAATACAGGCTTCTCCAAAAGTCTGTATAAAACCAAATGCTTTGATCACACTATCAAAGCGTTTATTCCAATTCCGAGAGGCTTGCACCAGTCCATAAATGGATCGCTGGAGCTTGCACACTTTGTTAGCTCCCTTTGGATCGAGAAAACCTTCTGGTTGCATCATATACAGCTCTTCTTCCAGAAATCCATTTAGGAATGCAGTTTTGACATCCATCTGCCAAATTTCATAATCATAAAATGCGGCAATTGCTAACATGATTCGGACAGACGTAAGCATCGCTATGGGTGAGAAGGTCTCATCGTAGTTAATCCCTTGAACTTGCCGAAAACCTTTTGTGACAAGTCGAGCTTTGTAGACAGTAATATTACCGTTAGCGTCAGTCTTCTTCTTGAAGATCCATTTATTCTCAATTGCTTGCCGATCATCGGGCAAGTCAACCAAAGTCCATACTTTGTTCTCATACATGGATCCCATCTCAGATTTCATGGCTTCAAGCCATTTTGCGGAATCTGGGCTCACCATTGCTTCTTCATAGTTCATAGGTTCATCATGATCTAGTAGCATGACTTCCAGAACAGGATTACCGTACCACTCTGGCGTGGATCTCACTCTGGTTGATCTACGAGGTTCAGTAGTATCTTGTTCTGAAGTTTCATGATCATCATCATTAGCTTCCTCACTATCTGGTGTAGGTGTCACTGAAACAGTTTTCTGTGATGCACTACTTTCCAATAAGGGAGCAGGTACAGTTACCTCGTCAAGTTCTACTTTCCTCCCACTCACTTCTTTTGAGAGAAACTCCTTCTCTAGAAAGTTTCCAAACTTAGCAATAAAAGTCTTGCCTTCGGATCTATGATAGAAGGTGTATCCAATAGTCTCCTTTGGATATCCTATGAAGACACATTTCTCCGATTTGGGTTCGAGCTTATCAGGTTGAATCTTTTTCACCTAAGCATAGCAGCCCCAAACTTTCAAAAACGACAACTTTGGTTTCTTGCCAAACCACAGTTCATAAGGCGTCGTCTCAGCGGATTTTGATGGTGCCCTATTTAACGTGAATGCGGCTGTCTCTAGAGCATATCCCCAAAACGATAGCGGTAAATCAGTAAGAGACATCATAGATCGCACCATATCTAGTAAAGTACGATTATGACGTTCGGACACACCATTGCGCTGTGGTGTTCCGGGTGGCGTGAGTTGCGAAACTATTCCGCATTGTTTCAAATGTACACCAAACTCGTAACTCAAATATTCTCCTCCACGATCAGATCGTAGAAACTTTATTTTCTTGTTACGATGATTTTCAACTTCACTCTGAAATTCTTTGAACTTTTCAAACGTTTCAGACTTATGTTTCATTAAGTAGATATACCCATATCTGCTCAAATCATCTGTGAAGTTCAGAAAATAACGATACTTGCCGTGAGCCTTAACACTCATCGGACCGCATACATCAGTATGTATTATTTCCAATAAGTCAGTTGCTCGCTCCGGAGAACGGAGTCTTAGTCATCTTGCCCATGAGGCATGGTTCGCAAGAATCAAGTGATTCATAATCAAGTGATTCCAAAATCCCATCAGCATGGAGTTTCTTCATGCGCTTTACACCAATATGACCTAAACGGCAGTGCTACAAATAAGTTGCACTATCATTATTAACTTTGCATCTTTTAGTTTCAATATTATGATTATGTGTATCACTACGATTGAGATCCAACGAACTATTTTCATTGGGTGTGTAACCATATAAGGTTTTATTCATGTAAATAGAACAGCAATTTATTCTCTTACTTAAATGAATAACCGTATTACAATAAAAATGATCAAATCATATTCATGCTTAACGCAAACACCAAATAACACTTATTCAGGTTCAACACTAATCCCGAAAGTATAGGGAGTGTGCGATGATGATCATATCAATCTTGGAACCACTTCCAACACACATCGTCACTTCACCCTTAACTAGTCTTTGTTTATTCTGCAACTCCCGTTTCGAGTTACTAATCTTAGCAACTGAACTAGTATCAAATACTGAGGGGTTGCTATAAACACTAGTAAAGTACACATCAATAACATGTATATCAAATATACTTATGTTCACTTTGCCATCCTTCTTATCTGCCAATCACTTGGGGTAGTTCCGCTTCCAGTGACCAGTCCCTTTGCAGTAGAAACACTTAGTCTCAGGATTAGGACCAGACTTGGGCTTCTTCACTTGAGCAGCAACTTGCTTGCTGTTCTTCTTGAAGTTCCCCTTCTTCCCTCTGCCCTTTTCTTGAAACTAGTGGTCTTGTCTACCTATCAACACTTGATGTTTTTCTCGATTTCTACCTTCGTCAATTTCCGCATTACGAAGAGCTTGGGAATCGTTTCCGTTATCCCTTGCATATCATAGTTCATCACGAAGTTCTACTAACTTGGTGATGGTGACTAGAGAATTCTGTCAATCACTATCTTATCTGGAAGATTAACTCCCACTTGATTCAAGCGATTGTAGTACTCAGACAATCTGGGCACATGCTTACTAGTTGAGCGATTCTCCTCCATCTTTTAGCTATAGAACTTGTTGGAGACTTCATATCTCTCAACTCGGGTATTTGCTTCAAATATTAACTTCAACTCCTGGAACATCTCATATGCTCCATGACATTCAAAACGTCTTTGAAGTCCCGATTCTAAGCCATTAAGCATGGTGCACTAAACTATCAAGTAGTCATCATATTGAGCTAGCCAAACGTTCATAACGTCTGCATCTGCTCCTGCAATAGGTCCGTCACCTAGCGGTGCATCAAGGACATAATTCTTCTCTGCAGCAATGAGGATAAACCTCAGATCACGGATCCAATCCGCATCATTGCTACTAACATCTTTCAACACAATTTTCTCTAGGAACATATCAAAATAAACACAGGGAAGCAACAACGCGAGCTATTGATCTACAACATAATTTGCAAAATACTACCAGGTACTAAGTTTCATGATAAATTTAGGTTTAATTAATTTATTTAAAGAACTCCCACTTAGATAGATATCCCTCTAATCCTCTAAGTGATTACGTGATCCAAATCAACTAAACCATGTCCGATCATCACGTGAGATGGAGTAGTTTCATTGGTGAACATCACTATGTTGATCATATCTACTATATGATTCACGCTCGACCTTTCGGTCTCCGTGTTCCGAGGCCATACCTGTATATGCCTGGCTCGTCAAGTCTAACCTGAGTATTCCGCGTGTGCAACTGTTTTGCCCGTTGTATTTGAACGTAGAGCCTATCACACCCGATCATCACGTGGTGTCTCAGCACGAAGAACTTTCGCAACGGTGCATACTCAGGGAGAACACTTCTTGATAATTAGTGAGAGATCATCTTATAATGCTACCGTCAATCAAAGCAAGATAAGATGCATAAAAGATAAACATCACATGCAATCAATATAAGTGATATGATATGGCCATCATCATCTTGTGCTTGTGATCTCCATCTTCGAAGCACCATCGTGATCACCATTGTCACCGGCGCGACACCTTGATCTCCATCGTAGCATCGTTGTCGTCTCGCCAATCTTATTCTTCCACGACTATCGCTACCGCTTAGTGATAAAGTAAGGCATTACAGCGCGATTGCATTGCATACAATAAAGCGACAACCATATGGCTCCTGCCAGTTGCCGATAACTCGGTTACAAAACATGATCATCTCATACAATAAAATTCAGCATCATGTCTTGACCATATCAAATCACAACATGCCCTGCAAAAACAAGTTAGACGTCCTCTACTTTGTAGTTGCAAGTTTTACGTGGCTGCTATGGGCTTAAGCAAGAACCAATCTTACCTACGCATCAAAACCACAACGATAGTTTGTCAAGTTGGTGTTGTTTTAACCTTCGCAAGGACCGGGCGTAGCCACACTCGGTTCAACTAAAGTTGGAGAAACTGTCACCCGCAAGCCACCTATGTGCAAAGCAAGTCGGGAGAAGCGGTCTCGCGTAAGCGTACGCGTAATGTCGGTCCGGGCCGCTTCGTCCAACAATACCGCCGAACCAAAGTATGACATGCTGGTAAGCAGTATGACTTATCGCCCACAACTCACTTGTGTTCTACTCGTGCATATAACATCGACATATAAAACCTAGGCTCTAATACCACTGTTGGGGAACGTGGTAATTTCAAAAAAATTCCTACGCACACGCAAGATCATGGTGATGCATAGCAACGAGAGGGGAGAGTGTGATCTACGTACCCTTGTAGACCGACAGCGGAAGCGTTGTGACAACGCGGTTGATGTAGTCGTACGTCTTCACGATCCGACCGATCCAAGCACCGTTACTCCGGCACCTCCGAGTTCTTGGCACACATTCAGCTCGATGACGATCCCCGGGCTCCGATCCAGCAAAGCGTCAGGGAGGAGTTCCGTCAGCACGATGGCGTGGTGACGATCTTGATGTTCTATCGTCACAGGGTTTTGCCTAAGCACCGCTACAATATTATTGAGGACTATGGTGGAAGGGGGCACCGCACACGGCTAAGAATATGATCACCTGGATCAACTTGTTTTCATGGGGTGCCCCTTGCCTCAGTATATAAAGGATGGAGGAGGAGGAGGCCGGCCAAGGCAATTGGTGCGGCCAGGATGTGGAGTCCTACTAGGACTCCAAGTCCTAGTAGGAGTCCACCAAGAGGGGAGGAAGGGAGAAGGAAGTGGAGGAGAAGGAAAGGTGGCCGGCCCCCTTTTCCCTAGTCTAATTCGGACTAGAGGGGAGGGGGGCGCAGCAGCCCCTTGGCCCTTTCTCCTCTTCCCACTAAAGCCCATCAAGGCCCATTGCTTCTCCCATAACTATCCGGTACTCCGAAAAATACCCGAATCACTCGGAACCTTTCCGATGTCCGAATATAGTCGTCCAATATACCGATCTTTATGTCTCGACCATTTCGAGACTCCTCGTCATGTCGCCGATCTCATCCGGGACTCCCAACTCCTTCGGTACATCAAAACTCATAAACTCATAATATAACTGTCATCGAAACCTTAAGCGTGCGGACCCTACGGTTCGAGAACAATGTAGACATGACCGAGACATGTCTCCGGTCAATAACCAATAGCGGAACCTGGATGCTCATATTGGCTCCTACATATTCTACGAAGATCTTTATCGGTCAGACCGCATAACAACATACGTTGTTCCCTTTGTCATCGGTATGTTACTTGCCCGAGATTCGATCGTCGGTATCTCAATACCTAGTTCAATCTCGTTACTGGCAAGTCTCTTTACTCGTTCCGTAATGCATCATCTCGCAACTAACTCATTAGTTGCAATGCTTGCAAGGCTTCAGTGATGTGCATTACCGAGAGGGACCAGAGATACCTCTCCGACAATTGGAGTGACAAATCCTAATCTCGAAATACGCCAACCCAACATGTACCTTTGGAGACACCTGTAGAGCTCCTTTATAATCACCCAGTTATTTTGTGACGTTTGGTAGCATACAAAGTGTTCCTCCGGCAAACGGGAGTTGCATAATCTCATAGTCATAGGAACATGTATAAGTCATGAAGAAAGCAATAGCAACATACTAAACGATCGGGTGCTAAGCTAATGGAATGGGTCATGTCAATCAGATCATTCACCTAATTATGTGATCTCGTTAATCAAATAACAACTCTTTGTTCATGGTTAGGAAACATAACCATCTTTGATTAACGAGCTAGTCAAGTAGAGGCATACTGGTGACACTCTGTTTGTCTATGTATTCACACATGTATTATGTTTCCGGTTAATACAATTCTAGCTTGAATAATAAACATTTATCATGATATAAGGAAATAAATAATAACTTTATTATTGCCTCTAGGGCATATTTCCTTCACGGATACCCCCTAATCCAAGACTCCCTCACTCGTCGTAAGGGGTTACGCCGATGCTAGTTTCCAAACCGACAGAGATGATTGTCGATCACAGTCCGGATTCGTGTACGTCATGAATGGAGGAGAAGTGAGCTGGATGAGTTCCAAGCAAGATACGGGTGCCGATTCTACTACAGAAGCCGAATACATTCCGGCTTGTGAAGCTGCAAAGGAAGGTGTTTGGATCCGGAACTTTCTGAATGATCTTGGTATTTTCCCAGCCTCGGTAAAACCGTTGGACCTTTATTGTGATAATTCTGGTGCCATCGCACAAGCCAAGGAGCCGAGGAATCATCACAAGGTCAGACACATAGATCAGAAATATCACCTGATACGAACGATCGTAAAGAGTGGTGATGTAGAGTTATGCAAAATTCACACGGATGCAAATGTTGCGGATCCGTTGACTAAGCTGCTTCCACAACCCAAGCATGAGGGGCACGTTAGAGCTATGGGCATTCGATGTCTATTTGATTGACTCTAGTGCAAGTGGGAGACTGTTGGAGATATGCCCTAGAGGCAATCATGTATGATGATATTTCCTATGTGTTTATGAATAAAGATAGTCCTTGGACATTATCAATGATGTGTATCAGCAAGTACGTGACTTGTTTGTGGACTATGCATTGTATGATGACTGTCCTAAAAGGTCCCTAGTCGAAAGGGTTGTGTGGATGCGCAACCAACTAGACTAGCATATGACACGGTCGATGGCTTGGTCTCACTAGCCATGGAGCATTAGATGCTAACCGGATAATATGGACTTGGAAGGATCTGGGCGGATTCGACGTAGTCGGATCCGAGTCGAGATAAGGTCCAAGTCGGACAGACCCAACTATGAGACACAGCGATATGTCATCTGTGAGTCTCTAGTACAACATATGTTCTATGTCCTAAGACCTGAGCTGACGCATTTACTCGGCACGTACTCAGATTTTTGGGGAGCGCACTCACGCGACTGCTGGCAGCGACGACTTCGCCAATGACGACTTCTTCCCCGACCTCGGCATCCTTATCCTCAACGACATGGCCGACAACCTCAACGCCGGCGGTTCTGCTCATGCTGCACCGTATGTGATGCTATCCTTCTTGTTTGAGATCGTGGTAGAATTCATATTTCTAGTATGTGCCCTAGATGTGATATGTTCATCTACTATGCTAGTTCGCATGATTAGTTTAATCTCTGCTAGTGCTATCATGATTTATTTTCTGTTTATTCGGATTAAATCTCGTAGTAATTTGCTCATATTCCCAACACTACATGCTTCTTTTCTCCTGATGATTAATATATGTTGATGACCTTTGGTCGAGTAGGATATTGACCTCCTTCACTGTCACTCTCAAATAATACTCCTGTTTTTGTATATGTGTTAAGACAAGAGTTGTTCAACAGAAATCCTATTTTTATCTCAGGCAGTTGTTCCAAAATCACACTTTTCACTTTCAGTAATAATACCATGTAGTGATTTATAATCTTCAAGTTTGTGTCGAGCGTTGGGTAGACCAATGAGTACAACTCCTCCTACTTCCGGGTGTTATGATCGCACGTATTTGCATCATGAACGCATAATACCCGCACCGTTTCAAATTATTTGAAGTTTTAGGTTTGTCTTGAGTCAAATGTTTTTTCCTAATAATAAAGCAGCTATCGCTTCTGGTCATATGTCATCGTAATTGCCCTCAAAGTTTTCATAAATTACCCACTATGCCACCCATAAGTGAAGAAAAAACAATTCATTTTTTCTTGAAATCATCCCGGTGCATGTACTGCACTATCCCACCTAGTGGTCGTCGAAACTGAACAAAGAGCAGGCATACGCTGCTGTATACTTCTTTCTTCCTGATGAATAATGATATGTTGATGACCTTTGGTCGAGTAGGATATTGACCTCCTTCGCTGCCACTCTCAAATAACACTCCTGTTTTTGTATATGCGTTGAGACGAGATCATGATAGTTGTTCAACAGAATCCTATTTTTATCTCAGACAATTGTTCCAAAATCACTTTTTTTCACTTTCAGTAACAATACCATGTGCTGATTTATATTCTTCTAGTTTGTGTCGAGCGTTGGGTAGACGAATGAGTACAACTCCTCCTACTCCGTCTTTCCGGGTGTTATGATCACACGTATTTGCATCTAAACACATAATACCTGCACCATTTTAAATTATTTGAAGTTTTAGGTTTTCCTTGAGTCAAACGTTTTTATGTTTCATAGATCCATGAATATTCATGATAAAGTCTACACTATATCAATTATATATGGTATAAAAACATATTTTGTAATGATTTCTTTTTTGCGGAGAAATATTTTATAATGATACTAGCACGCAACGACGCGGCAAGGGTGAAAATACCACATTCATGGCTGGTTGAAAGGTTACAGGTGCAGCCGTGAGACCAAATGGTATATTGCCTTGAATTCAAAGTTTCTGTGGTGAGTGCGGGATGCTGTCTTTGGACTTTGGTTCATCTCCTGCAGCAATTTGTATCTCATGGTACCCCGGGCGCAAATCTAACTTGGTATAGAATGTTAGGCCATCCACTTCGTCCAGCAGTTTGTCAACAATCGACATGGGAAATTTGTCTTTCACTGTCACTGCCTTCAGTTGCCTATTGTCGACACAAATCGCCAGGTGTTATCTTTCTTGCGCACCAACAACACAGGCAAAGTGCGAACCAACATGTGATTGGATGGTTAAGAGGACAGTGATATCCCTAGCCCATCAGGGTTATCCTAGACTTGACATGGGTGCTCGCATTTTTTGTATTTATTTCAGGCCTTCCGACGATGTGCATTCAGTGAAAAAAGATGTTCCATCTACTATGAAGGCGTCTATGACGACTTCGTCAATCCCAAGATGGTGTGACGGCTCAGTCTCTCATACGTGCTCACAGAGGTAGGGTGTGCGTGCGTGCGTTCATTGTGGTGAGTGTATGTGCGTATGTATGAGAGTCTATGTATGTAATATGTTAAAAAAACGGCACAGGCAAAGCAAACGGGTTGTGACTGCATTGAATGATCCCTTGTTCTAGCATTGCTCGTACTTGTTTTTTGATTTCATCTTTCTACTGTGAAGTGTAGCGATAAGGCTTCACCGACATTGCACGCACACCTGCAATAAGTTGATATGATGGTCGTCATCTCGCCGTGGTGGAAGGTCTTGTGTTGTTCGAAAGCATCTATATTTTTGTCGAGAACATGCTGAATTTGAACCAGCAACGTACAATGGCTAGAAACCGGGGGAGGAAGTGGGAGGAGAAGAAGAATAAGCGAGAAGGTGCGACAGCCAAGATGACAGAGAGGTTCGAAGACATCATGCCGAAGGAAGAGACACATGCATCAAATGCATTGACGTGAAAGAGGAAAAGAAGACCGAGAGGTTTGAAAAGTTCATCATTGTGCAAGAGAAGTTGGCCAAGCTCCAAGAGAAGAAGGTTGAGCTCACGACCGCTTTGGAGGACAACAAGATTTTTGACCATGAAGATGTTGGACTTGGATCCCGATGCGGTGAAGATCGTGCAAGCCTACTATGCTATAATGTTCAAGCGCTTGGCGGCCGATTTGGAGGAGTCTACCGTACAGCAAAGGATTTGGCACAGACAGCTGGTTTGGGAGACCAAAAAAAAAGAGATTTTCTGCACGGACAGCCAAACTTGCAAGTTTAACATTTGACACATCCGAAGTGGTTTGATTATAATTGCATATATTTGCACTTCATATTAAATTGCTACATTGATCTATATATGCGTGTCAAACTAAGGAGGCCGGACGTTGGACAGACATTTGATGCACAAGGTTGGATGGCTAGCTCTATTAGCGTTGTCTGCGGGCACATCCGAATGTGTTGGCAAATATTTAGGATGTCTGTTTTGAGGAATAGGCGTCGAAGATACATGAATGGTTGTAGATCCTGTTATCGAGAGACCAATTGTGCCATACCGCTTCCCTAAAGAAAATGTACCGTACCACTAGCTACCCATTGCATGCTCCGAGATATATGCGTGCCACGCTTCCTGTGCATTGGGTTGGCGTGAGGTGTGTGGTTTGTTGGTTGGGAGTGTGATGAGAGGCTTCCGGGGGCCCAAAAAGGCTCCGCGACATGATGTCACAATATTGGTGGGGTGATGGCAAACACACCAGAAAAAGATGCATTGTATATCATGGTGAAAATGTACATTCCAAAAATGAGTAGTGGTATGGGGTTCAGAGATATGCTCCCTCCGTTTCTTTTTACTCTGCATATAAGGTTTGATCAAAGTCAAGCTTTGCAAAGTTTGACTAACTTTATATTAAAAAATATAAACATTGACAATATGAAATCAATATTATCAGATGCACAACAAAATGTATTTTCATACTGTATAGTTTTAGTATTGTAGATGTTCATATTTTTTCATATAAATTTTGTCAAACTTTATGTAGTTTGACTTTGATCAAATCTTATATGTGAAGTAAAAAGAAATGGGGGGAGTACATTGCCTCAACCTTGCTCTGCTTGCTGAACGGGCGTGGTGATTAATCGAGAACGTAGATTCTCTTTGTGCTATAGTGCTACGAGAAAGATAGTACCCTTCTGGAGACCCTTTGAATGCAGAGGCGAAAAAGGTAGCTCCTATACACGGCAGAGCATATGTGAAGGGATCAAAACTGTCAAAAAAGGTCATATGTTGGCGTGTCTATGATAGTAACAGTATAGACATGTGGAAGGATGAGTGGATCCCTCATGGTCCTTCGAGAAGAACTATAATTGATCCTCGAAGGTGAATGAACATTGTTGCATATGAACAGTTGGGTGTTTGCCTTAGCATGTGTTAAACACCGTTGTGCACCAACGTTCAAATGTTCTGATGCTTTGATTTCCTTGCCAAAAAGCGTAAATGTAATTTCCACAGTATACACATTTCATTTTGGCAAACAATGAATTCATACTTTTTTGGAAACACTATAAATGCATACATTATTATTATCTATATATAGGTGTGCATATATAGAGTATTATGCATATCCTGGTGACCACATAAAGGCCTTCCTTGATTACTTGCAATTTTATTCAAACAAATAATTATTTGTTACTCCTTGTGTGGAAAACTACTAATTTAGTACTCTAACTACAAGTAACGGATATGCAGTCGATAAAAATACATGATTGCCACCCTTAATTACATTACACCTTTCTTTTTGAGAAGTACTCCATCTGTAAAAATATAAGAGCGTTTAGTCTTATATTTCTTTACGGAGGGAGTACTTATTACATTCCATCTAAAGCCTCGAACTAAATTGTTTCCAAAAATAGCATGCCCGTTCTTTGCATTATAAACAACCATGCGAAGGCAGGTAGCTCGTCCGGCAACCACTAGCTGAATAATACACATCCCAAGCAGTCTGTAACCTTCGCTAGGTTCTCTCAGCACTCCCCAAACAAGCTCGCGAAGTCAGGGATGAGGCCGTTCTAACACGATGCTACTAGCCCTCGCCATTGTGGTGCTCTGTTCAGGTATGCATATCCACTCACCGACTCACGTTGGCATTATCTACGTGCGTTATTAGTTTCAACTTTTCAAGTAACACAAACTGGAGTAATATATATGCCTCGCGCTAACTTTCTCTGTGTGCGCTGTTCGATCCGTAGATGTGGTGACAAAGGTGGTGACGGCTAACGGCGGTGGCGCCACTGCGACGTGACCCCCATGGACTGCAAGGTGCTCCCGACCATCCCCGGCATATGCAATCCTGACAAGTGCATGGAGTACTGCCAGCACCGCATCAGCGGCACCTCGGTGGGCGAGTGCGTTTCCGACGGATGCCAGTGCACGTACTGCGGTATCCCACCTAGTGGTCGTCGGAACTGAACGGAAGAGCAGGCAAACGCTGCTGCATGCCTCTTTTTCCTGATGAATAATGATAATATGTTGATGACGTTTGGTCGAAGTAGGATATTGACCTCCTTAATTGTCACTCTCAAATAATGCTCGTGTTTTTATATATTTTATATCGCAAAAAGAAATACAAGCAATGGCAGGATTCATGTGATAAAGAAAGAGCCAACCTGAATTGATGTTATTAAATACCTCTATCGCACTTTTCTCCTTTCTTCCTTTCTTTTTCTTTTTTCTTTTTTCCTATTTCCTTTTCTTTTCTGGTTTTTTCAAACAGTTTTTTTCGGTTTTATTTTTCTTTTTTTTCCTTTTTCTTTTGAAATGTGCAAACTTTTTCAATTTCGCTTTTTCTAAAAATCAATAAACTTATTTTAATTTTGTGAATATTTTCTCAAAATTGGTTAATTTTTTTAAATTTGTGATCTTCTTATCAATATTGATGAACTTTTTTTCAAAATCGATGAGCCTTTTTAAAAATGTATGAATTTTTTCATAGTTATGAACTTTGTTTTTCAAAAACGATGGACTTTTTCAAAATCGATAAACTTTTTCCAAATCCTTGGACATTTTTTCCAAAATCCGTGAATTTTTTTCTATTCATGGTATTTTTCAATTTGTGAACATTTTACAAATCCACAAACTTTTTTTCAAATCCATGAACTTTTCCGAAAAGATGAACCACTTGTCGAAAGTCAACGGTTAATGGTCAACTTGTTGAACCACGAAGAACCAATTGGGCGTATGCTCCTCACGAGCGACGGCTGATCGCTCGTGTAGTTCGGCCGGCCCCATGAAAGGTGACGTGCGAGCGCTGCGTCCACTAACTGGCGCAACAAGCGCTGACTAGGAGCTCCCGTTGTATAGGAAGTAGCGTCATACAAACCGGCGCACACACCTCTCCGTCCTCGGCTTGGCCCATTTGTTTATTTTTCTTTTTTAACCTTCAAAATATAGGTGCATGAAGTAGAATTCCAACTATTGAACTCTTGGATTACTTCCGCCCGCTATAACTTCGAACTGTGAACTCTTTCTTAAATTTGTGAATCTTTTCAATTTGTAGATTGATTAAGGTGGTGCTTAATGTTCTCGTTTTCCAAAATTTCACAAATTTAAGGAATGTTTGCATTTCAAAAATATTGATAATTGTTTTCAAAAGTATGTGGTTTGCCTGTCCATTAGGTGGACGTTCCCTAGAATTTGTAGATTGATCAAGGTGGAGCTTCTGACCTTAACGGCAATTTCTCCCTCAGACTGTATTTCTTGAAGGGTCGCGGTGGATCTATTCCAACCTAGTCACCAGGATGCTTCGAGAAGATTTTTGTACCCGCCTACTTGCCTATCTCGGCCTCAAGGAGGGCAGTCGGGCTTCTCGGCCACTCGCACTTAGATAGCACGTTGTCCTTGGCCTCCTCGTCTAGCTCTGGAAGCGGGATCCTTCAAGGGTAGAACTGATTAGCCCTGGCCTTCCCAAGATTGTGATCAAGTTCCTTCTCAGCCCTGAGGGACTCGACTACCCTTCATTAAGTTCATTATGTTCGGATTTAAGCCACTGGGACTTTTGCTTGATGCTTTTGTACGTGCTGGCCAATCTTCCGTGGAATATTTCGAGCAGAGGTACCTCAAGGGGTTCCTCGAAGAGATCGTATTCATCGGGCCCGAGGCTTCTATCTTCCTCGGACTCTGGCATGTAGTTGCTATCCTCAGGGTCATCTTCGTCTCGTTGATCATATCGTCGTTGTTGTTGTCATTGCCGGCGTTCTGGTTGTTGGCGTTGTCCTGAGCGGCACTATTGTCGGGAGTATCTTCAATTGGTTAGATAAGGTCATGGAAAAAAAATGGGTCCATTCAAGGATGTCGAGAAACAACGTGCTCTTAGACTGGGTCTCCTAGCCTACCCGAACACTCTCTGCTTCAACATGGTCTATGTTTGTACATACTTGAAGTGACCACAAATTTTGCAAGCAGGTCGGTCTGCCCATCATAAGGATACAAGCTAGGTTTGATTGATTTTCGAACACCATATGCAAGTTGCGACACGTCAACCCATTTATCATCTTTTTTGACTGAGAAAACTCCACCCGATGCAAAATTTGTAGAAAACAAAAACAACTTGACATGACGCCTTGAATTGGTTCATACTAGGTCATGATAAAAAATGGAACCATTTTAAGATTGGCGAGAAACAAGGTGCTCTTAGACGGAGCCTCGTGGCCTACTCGGACACTCTCCGTTGAACATGGCCTACTTTTGGCTCTTTTTAAATGACCCCAACTTTTGCAAGGAGGTCGGCATGCCCATGGTAGGCATCCATGCTAGGGTTGAATAATTTCCAACATCGTATGCAAGTTGTGACACGCGCGGCCATTTATCGGCCTTTCTTGACGGAGAGAACTCCACAAAATGTAAAATTTATCAAAAACCAAAACAACTTGGCATGGTGCCTTAAATTGGTTATACAAGGCCATGGCAAAACTTAGGGCTTAAAGAAAGTGGAAGAAAACATGCTCTCACACTGAGTCTTATGGCCTTGTGGCCCACCCGAATACCCTCCGTTGAACATGCTCTACTTTTGCACATTTTTTAAATGACCCCAACTTTGCAAGTAGGTGGGAATGACCATGATAGGAATCCATGTCAGGTTTGAATATTTTTCGACAAAGTATGCATCCGGCCATTTTTCGATCTTTTCTTACCGAGGAAAATACAGAAAACGCAAAATTTGTCTAAAACGACCAACTTGGCATGGTGGCTTCAATTGGTCATATAAGGTCATGTAAAAAAATAGTGTCCATTTCAAGGATGTAAAGCCTACTGGCCTATCAAAACACCCTTTGTTCAACATAGTCTATTTTTGGACATTCTTAAACGGACCCCCAACTTTTGCAAGCAGGTGGGCATGCCCATGGTAGGTATGCATACCAGATTTGAACGATTTCCGACACCATATGCTAGTTGCGACATGTCTAGCCATTTATCACCTTTTTTACCGGGAAAACTCCAGAAAAAGAGAAATTTGTAGAAAACCAAAATAACTTGGCATGGTTCCTTGAATTGGTCATACAAGCAAATAAAAAAATGATGATCATTTGAGAGATGTTGAGAAACAACATGCTCTCCAATAGAGTCTTTTTGCCTACCCTGACACCCTACGTTGAACATGGTGTTAATTCTACACAGATACAAAAAATGTTTGCGGAAATTCAAAAAAAACGTTTAGTTTTTCGTTTGGAATTTCATATTTGTTAGTGTCTTTAAAAAAATGTTCATGTTCATAATTTCAGTCACTCGCTCTTTAAAAAAGAGTTTCACATTTTGACATTCCGAGCAATTTTGAAAGACACAAACGTTTTATTGAAATTTTTGCACAATTTTAAATTGCGAACAATTGTATTTTATGAACAAAATTTGAAACAATGATCATTTTTTGAAACTTTGAACAATTTTTTATAAGTGCGAGCATATTGTTGAAAATAACAACAAAGGGAAAACGAAAAACATGTAAAAGGAACAAAAAACAAATAGTAAACCGGTCGCTGAGTGATATATTTTCATTTCTATTTTTAAAGTTTATTTTTAATTTTTAACAGATGTTTACAACTTTCAGAAATGTTCCCGTTCGAAGAAACATTTACTATTGTCAAAAGAAAATCACATGCGAAATTTAAACAAAGATTTAATCTTTTGTAACTTATATGTTCATATAAAGTGTGCTGCAATTAGAGCAACTCCAATGGGGTGACCCATTTCGTCCGTGGTCGTCCGTTTGGGTCGGCGCGAACAAAAAAGGTGGCCCAACGCGCCGACCCAAACGGACGCGCGTCCGTTTTTCGTCCACGGGCGACCCATTCCGACCCATTTTTGAGCCTGATTTGCATCGGCGTGGACACGCGACGGACGCGCGCGCTCGCCTACTCCTGTCCCCGGGCCCGCTGGTCTGTGGCACATTGGCCTCCTCTCTCATCCCCCCCCCCGGCCAACAAGCAACCCTCCTCCGTCACCGACACCGTCGCCCATTTTTGTCGGCGACTCTTCCAGCTGTCGCCGCCTCCACATCCGCCCAGCACGCCGCCCCTGCCCCCAGTCGCCCGCCGCCGCCGTTTTGCCGCCGGGGAGAAAACTAGTTCCCGTCGCCACTTCCCCCACCGCACAGCCGCCCGCAACCAAGAAGACGCCTCGCCGCCCCCGCCACATCCGACCGGCACGCTCGTCGGACGCCGTCACACTCGTCGGACGCCGGCAGGGCAGCTAGCTGGTCTGTGGGTGCCGCGTCTCCCCTCGCCGGCCGTCTCCTTCTTCGACGCCCGCAAGTTGTTCGACAGTTTGCCAAGGTGCGAAAATGGACTCCGCCGACGAGTACTTTTTCCACAATGTCCTTTGTGACTTCGACGATCCACCTCAACAACCAGCGTCCGTTGTTCCGTGGCTCCATTCCGGGTCACCTTCCAGCGTTGAATCGCAACCGAGAGAGCAGACATTTCCTTCTCTGGAAGGACTACTTTGATACAACAAACCCGTTGTTCAAACATCACAAATTCCGCCGCCGGTTCCGTATGAGTAGGCATGTTTTCAACCGTATTAGAGATGGAGTGGTCGGCTATGATGACTACTTCGAGTGCAAAGAGGATGCCGTTGCCAAGATTGGTTTCTCCTCTTATCAGAAATGCATTGCCGCCATCCGAATGCTTGCATACGGAGTGCCCGGTGATCTCATTGACGAGTACGTCCGTATGAGCGAGTCTACATGCCTAGAGTCCCTGTATAAGTTCTGCAAGGCTGTGGTTGCTATGTTTGGCCCTGAGTACTTGAGAGAGCCAACAGCTGAAGATACAGCCCGTTTGTTGACGATGAATGCCAGCAGGGGCTTCCCGAGGATGCTTGGCAGCATAGACTGGATGCACTGGGAGTGGAAGAACTGCCCTTCTACTTGGCAAGGGCAGTATAAGGGACATTTCAGGTCTTGCACTGTCATACTAGAGGCCGTGCCGTCTCAAGATCTCTGGATCTGGCACTCTTTCTTTGGCATGGCTGGATCACACAATGATATCAACGTGCTTCAGCGCTCGCCAGTGTTTGCTAGGCTTGCCGAAGGCAACAGCCCACCGGTGAACTTTACTGTCAACGGCCACAACCACGACAAAGGGTACTATTGCTTGAGTTTATCCCTCTACATCATGTCATCTTGCTTAATGCGTTACTCTGTTCTTATAAACTTAATATTCTAGATGCATACTGGATAGCGATCGATGTGTGGAGTAATAGTAGTAGATGCAGAATCGTTTCGGTCTACTTGTCGCGGACGTGATGCCTATATACATGATCATGCCTAGATATTCTCATAATTATGCACATTTCTATCAATTGCTTGACAGTAATTTGTTCACCCACCGTAATATTTATGCTATCTTGAGAGAAGCCACTAGTGGAACCTATGGCCCCCGGGTCTATCTTTTATCATATAAGTTTCCAATCTATTTTTCTTTGCAATATTCACTTTTCTATCTATATCATAAAAATACCAAAAATATTTATCTTATTATCTCTATCAGATCTCACACTCGTAAGTGACCGTGAAGGGATTGACAACCCTTTTATCGCGTTGGTTGTGAGGTTCTTATTTGTTTGTGTAGGTACGAGGGACTTGTGTGTAGTCTCTTACTGGATTAATACCTTGGTTCTCAAAAACTGAGGGAAATACTTACGCTACTTTGCTGCATCACCCTTTCCTCTTCAAGGGAAAACCAACGCAGTGCTCAAGAGGCAGCACCGTGCCTCTTGGAAATGGAAAAAAACGTGTTTTCTGGGTTTTTCCCTTTCGCGAGAGTTAGGGTTTGGCTTCCGTGGGAGGCACGGTTGTGCTTTCGCGAGAGTCACGGCCGTGCCTCCTCGGAAACAGAAAAATGAGTTTTCTCTTTCTTTTTCCTTCTACGAGAGTCACGGTTTTGCTTCCCAAGAGGCACGGTTGTGATTTTGTGAGAGGAACGGGCGTGCCTCTTTCGGAAAGGGAAAAAACTCATGCTCTCGGTTCGGTTTTTTCCGTCTAGTTTTTTTCATGAAAAAAAAGTTCATCAAAACCTATCAACATGGGATTTAGTTTTGAAGATCTCGACGCGAGGAATCCAATGGTGAAAGCAGTTCAAGATTTGGACGCACGGTTTGAGAGATAAAACGTTTTGAATAAACAGATCTACGAAAAAAGGGGAAATTCCCAAGTTGCGACAAGTGGTGCGCTGCATATGCGCCACTTGCCGCAACCAGGGGAGTTGGAGTGATCTTTGCAACAGATACTCCTCAACTGGTGATTTTGAAGAAAATGATTTGTGAAAGGTCACGTTTGTATATCCGTTAAGACAATAGTTGTTCAACAGAAACCCTATTTTTTTAAATCAGGCAGTTGTTCCAAAATCACATTTTTCACTTTCTTTTTTGAACATAGTACAAACGCAAAAGCTAATGCATGCGCGCATGCACTCACCCCTATGAACGCACACGCACATCCTATCCATATGAGCACCTTTGAGAGAAGGAGCCGGCATATCATCTGGAAATTTGCGAAGTCACCGTAGGCGCTTCGTCATCGACAGGAACACCTCCTCCTATTGAAAGTGCATCGACCGAAATCCTGAAATAAATCTAGAAATAATGCCAGCACCAAGACTTGAACCCTGGTGGGCTGGAGATACCACTGTTCCTCTAACCATCTAACCACATGTTGATTCGCACATTTTTCACTTTCAATAACAATACCATGTGGTGATTTGTAATCTTCAGGTTTTGTCGGGCGTTGGGTAGACCAATGGGTACAACTCCTCCTACTCCGTCTGTCTGGGTGTTATCATGGCACGTATTTGCATCATAAACACATAATACCCACACCGATTCAAATTATTTCAAGTTTTAGGTTTGTCTTGAGTCAAACGTCTTTATGTTTTATAGATCCATGAAAATTCATAATAATGTCTACATTATATCAACTAGCAAAGTGGCCCGCTCTTCGCGCGGGCTAGTATTTATTATTGTTTGGTTGCAATAAGTTCATATTTACCAGTTCTTTGGGCTTGTCATGGAGTGGTGATGTTAAGGATATAAGTGTTACCCCTTTATTGTTTCGGGGAAATATCTGGAGGCTATGTTATTGCTCATCTATTTTAGTGGTATGTGCTTGAATCCACGGGTTTGCCTAATGCGGCTGCAGTGATGGGTACATGGTGTGTGCCTGGCTTGACAATCCCGTTGTGGCGTATTAAAGTTTCCTATTTTTAGTATTTAATATTTTCCTAATGCCTTTAGAATATTTATTTATATACTATTACCCTTTGTACATCCCTTAATTTGGGACTCTTGATGCAACGTATAGTTCTCCGTGTGCAAACACATGTTTAGGCAGAAACAGGTCTAATTTTTAAATCTGCGGGTCTCACCTCCCCTTATTTATTTTTAGTCACCATACGATTGAACTAATATATTAATTAAGGTAGTTTTTTAGTGAATAGCCTTCCAGTTTATGTTTTTGTACCGCCCTGTATGCTGGCTGGTGTTGATGCCCACTCGATTGAGTTATGGCCAAGTTACAAAATGATGATAGTAAGTTATGAAGGTCAAATACAAAGGCGTAGTGTAAAGTTTTTGTATGATCCCTCCATTTTTTCTGGTGATGCGACTGGCATCGGCAGTGTTAGGCTCTCTTACACCTATTAATTTTCAACAAACTCCCAAAGACATATTATGATTTAATAACTGGATAAGAAAACATGTTTGATTCTATTCTACATATAAAATTTAAAAATGTCCAAATGCTCTCACTATTGGTTGCAGTATAAAAAAAAGCTTGAGGACTCAGATCACATAATCTAGAATTGTGAATGTTTGAAACCAATAAACTATTTCCACCAATGGTTACTTTGAGAGTTGTATAATAAGACCGACAGTGCTAGTGCAGATACCCATTGCGACGGCTGCTACATGAGGTCGAGAACATAGGGGAGTAGTAACATTTTTGTACGTGAGATGTAGTAGTTTTTTTTTGTTTTTTGTTTTGTTTTGAGGACTGCGATCTAGAAATGAGATGTGGTAGTTTTATCCTTTTTTAGGACGTGAGATCTAGCAGTTTATTCTTTTAGTTGTTTTATAGAAGGACTTGGAGATACATATAAGGTAGATCCACCAGGTTTACATGTAGTAAGGTAAGAACTTCTATTTTCTGTTTTATTTAATTTATTTATAGGGACATGTTGAGATACACAAGGTGTGTGCGTAGGTTTCCTTTTTTTGAACAACACGTACTCCCTCCGTTCCTAAATATTTGTCTTTCTATGGGTTTCAACAAATGACTACATATGGAGCAAAATGAGTGAATCTATACCCTAAAATATATCTATATACATTCGTATGTGATAACCATTTGAAATCTCTAAAAAGACAAATATTTAGGAACGGAGGGAGTACATGCTAAGATTTATTTAAAGGGACATGTAGAAAGATATAGTGGTGTGTGTGTAAGTTTCTTTTTAAACAATACGTACAGGCTAAGGATAGCTTTTTGTTTTTTTAGATGGAGTGCACTTAAATCTAATCCATTAATTACATATTTTAAGTCATGGGTCCACCAAATCAACGGTATGTTTCTTATTATTGTGGTAATTTCTAGCTTATTTTTCTTTTCTTTTTTGATTAACCCGTCAAGCACTTTTTATATATAATAGATAGATTATATATGATATAAAAATATATTTTATGATGATTATTTTTTTAAGGGGAAATATTTTATAATGATACTTGCACACAATGCCGCATCAAGGGTGAAAATACCACATTCATGGCTGGTTGAAAGCGTACTGGTGCAGCCGTGAGACTGAATAGTATCACCTTAAATTTGAGGGCCATTTGCATTTCTGTCCCTAACTCGAACCACCTAATCAGATATACCCCTAATTCCAAAGCCTGCTCAAAAATACCCCTCCGCCGTGATGTGCCCTTATAGAAATGCCCCTCCGAGCCGTTTCCGTCCAGTCAAGGTTGTTTGACCGCTAACGTGTCGTTTTTTTGACATTTTTGCCCTTCCTGCCGTACATCTGGGCCCAACTAACCGGTTCACTCTCTCTCCCCTCTTTCTTCTTCCTCGCGACGCCAGGGGCATTTTTGAGCACGTACTGGATCGGGTGTTTCCGTGGTCGGAGAGAGAGGGGCAGGTCAGGCACGGCGTGGTGAGCGATGTCTACGTCGGGCACGGCGGGGATGTCTTCTACGAGCTCGTCGGTGGCCGACTATGTAAGTTTTAGTGTCGATTTGGGGGAGAGATGGGCATATTGCGGAATTAGGGTTCATCAATTTGGGGTTTTTTTGTTGCTGTTAGGTTGATGGTGTCGGGATAGTTCAGTTTCAATCGGAGTTTTACATCCCGATCTGACATTTGGTGGCCTTGAGGTTCGCTCGATGCAGCGGTGCCCTGGCCACAGGCTTATTCCTGCTCATCGTGTCGCCTGGGGAGGAGCAAGCTCCGGCAGAAGGTTTCTTGGCTGCCCTCTTGATGTAAGTGTTTGGCTTTTAAGCTTGATTCAATTCTGCTCTTTCCCCTCTTTCTAATTCGATCATTGATTTTGCAGCTTCCTGATGAATGTGAGTGGGTTGTATGGATTGACCCACCACCGACCGAACGTGTTGCTCGTGCATTTGAGGAGCTTCATGCAGGATTGGAGAAGAGCTGGCTAAAATCTCATGATTTAGAGAGGAGGGTGATGTATCTAACCGAGAAGAACATGAAACTGAAGCTGAAGATGAAAAAGAGGAACGAGCTTATGCAAGCATGGGGATTTATCATAGTTCTTGGTATTAGCATTGTGGCCACATTTGTTTCTGGGTGGTCTAATATTCCATACTAAATGGATTTCTCTTTGTAGCGTATGTTGTGATGGAGCTTGGTTTGGGTATGTATTATCACAGAACAATGTTGTGATTTGGGAATGTTGTGATGTTGCTATTTGGAAATGACTCAAGAATCTTGGTTTGATCGATGACTGAAATAGTATAGATTGAAATATTTGAACAAATGATATGTTGTGACAAAATAGGAGCTCACAAAAATATTTGAAAGTAGCATCTCACAAGATAGCCGCTCACAAAAATATTTGAAAGTAGCATCTCACAAGATAGCAGCTAGCATCAGGTTCAAACTAGCAGCTCACAAAATAGCATAAATTCATCATTGCACAAAAGGAGCATTGCACCTTCAAGATAGTAGCTCACAAGTTCACCATTACATAAGTTCATAATTTCAGCATCACACACTTAAGATAGCAGCTAACAAGTTCACAAATAGTTGTTACACAACAAAAACAGCAGTAAATGATTCCAGTCACAGGTCTTTCATCTTCTTGCTCCTGGTGTTGCAAGCAGGGTTAGTTAAGAGCCTTGAACTCCTCCTTGTGGTGACAGTTTTGCTCACTTCTTTGCTTAGCTGGTTGCTTCTAGTTACAGATCCTACTGTAGGATCTGGTGCAAACTTGAGCCTCTTCTTGGCTGGTGACATCCCTCTATCAGCTGCCTTTTTGTAGTTCTTCCTTGGGCTACAATTGAAATGAGAACATTAAATGCAGCAAAAAAGGAAATGAGAACATCAAATGAAGCAAAAATTGAAATGAGAACATCTATAGCAGCTGCACCTTACAGCAGATGACACTGTTGGTGCATCTGTAGCAATTGCAGCATCAGGTTCAACCTCTATAGCATTTTCAGCATCAGGTTCAACCTCTGTAGCATTTTCAGCATCTGTTTCAACCTCAGTAGCATTTTCAACATCTGTTTCAGCATCTAAATGATCATCTGTTGCATTTTCAGCCCCCCAATGCTCTTCTTCCCCAGAAGTTGGGTCAATGGATTCCTTGTAGTGAGTGCCACGATGGCCAAGCCTTCCACACCTGCCACATTTCTTTCTCCTTCCTCCAAGTCCTTTCCCTCAGATTTTGCCCTAATTCTTGTCTTCCTAGGTCTACCAGGGGCCCTGTTTTGCAATGGAGCAGACAATTTAAACCCAGGGTCCACCACATCCCACTGTTGTTTGCCCTCCATTGCAGGCAAATTTTCAGCATAAGTAGCATTGAATCTAGCAACAGAAAAGTACTCATGTACATACTGATCAATCTCACTTACTGGGCCTCTCATTGAAGTAATAAAATACAAAGCATGTATGCAAGGTTGTCCAGTTAACTGCCACTTTCTATAACTGCAAGTCCCAGTGGCCAAATTTACTGGATATCTCCACTCTCTCTTTTCCTTGTCAACTGCTGTGATCTCTGCCTCATATGTGCTTCTCTTCACTATCTCCATACAAGGTCCTTAGATTTTGCATGAAGCATTTTCATGACTTTGGGGATTATGATGTGGCCAATGAATGTAGCAGTTGCAATCTGCTGTCTGAGATCAAACTTCTCCATTATAAATTGTCTTATTTTGTCTAGCAAGTCCACAATGTGTACACCCTTCCATTTTTTTAATCTTTGAATTAAAGGACTCGGCTAGATTGTTATTAACATAATCTACTTTACATACTTCATTGAACAGTGACCTTGCCCATAGCTTGCTATGATGCTCCTCTAAGTACTCCTTCACACCAGCCTTACTGTGCAACTGCCTAAGATGGTAGTTGTGTTTCTTTATGTTGTATGTTAATGAGCAGGGCCATAAATTTTCATCAAAGAATTTTCCTCTAAACTTTTTTGTGAAATTTGCAGCCAAATGCCTCATGCATTCTCTGTGCTCCACACCTTGGAACACATCTTCCACTGCAGTCTCCAGGCCTTTGCATGCATCAGTGTGGATAACAAGACCTGGTGGGTGTCCTATAAGCTCTCTTAAGTTCTGAAAAAACCAAGTCCAACTCTCTATGTTTTCACCCTCTAGAACTCCATATGCAACTGGGAAGATCCAATTACAAGCATCCACAGCACATGCACTAACTAGTTGCCCTCTAAATCTGCCATTTAATGCAGTGGCATCTACTGCAAGATAAGGCCTACATCCATTCAAAAAACCTTGCCAACATGCTTTGAAAGAAACAAATACTCTTCTAAAGCACTCTTTTTGTCTACTCTTCCCATTTAGTTTGTACTGCACAGTGTGTTTATCAATGGTAACTACACTACCGGGAGATTCTTTCTCCACTTCTGCCTTGAAGGTATACAGTAACTGGAAAGAGTCAACCCACTTACCATAGATATTGTCAAGTGCCATTTGCTTCCCATAGAATACTCTCATGTATGGAACTGCCAGGCCATACTTCTTCTTCAAATTTTTCTGCAATTCTGTTGGTCCCACTTATGAATCCTCTAAAACCCAGGTCTTCACAGCATCAGCAACCCATCTACTCTTAGCTGACTTCAATATTTTTCTCCTGTTCACACTGGGACATGTATGTGCAGTTTTGTTCACCTTAACCTGCATCATGAAAGTTCAGACACATGTTAGAACCTATGTACTGCAACAAGAAAACAAAATACAGTATCAATGCTGCTAACTATAAGCACAATGCAATGTTAGTTGCTATATATTAGATACCTGAAACAGTGTGCTATGTCTCATTAAGGAGGCATGCATCCTCCATTGACACCTCTTATAAGCACAATGCACTGTCAACCTAGTACTGTCACTCTTGTCTATCACAAATTCACTTTCAGTCTTTATTGAGAAGGTTGCAAGAGCATTTCTACAGTCTAAAGCACTGGAAAATATTGTTCCCTGTGCCAAAGAAGGATCATCTCTATTGTATTGCACATCTGGTCTTTCCTCATCAGATGTTTCAGAGTATACCATGTCCCTGTCCTCCTCCTTCTCATCTTCACCTGCCTTAGCAAACATGCCTTCAGGGGGTGGAACATAATCTTCCCCCTCATCATCTTTCTCCTTACCCTTCTTCCTTGTTACAAACTGTGGAAACAACTTTTCATCCTCATCATCACTTGGCCAATCATCTGGTAGTCCCTCTTCAGTATAGGGGTCAACTGAATCTCTACTATGAGAGGGATTTGCATTCTTAGGAACTTATTACAGTAGGTGTTCCTGGTGCCTGCATGGAACTGATGCTGCCTCTACTATGAGTTGTTCTTTTCCTGCCCCTTGATTGGCTGGGCCTACCTTTATCTCTAGACCTAGACTGAGATCTTGTTCCTCTGCTCTCTGGCTCTCCTCTCTTCCTTTGTATGACACTGATTTCTAGTTTAGCAGGGAAAGAATCATGTATTGCAAACATGATACCAAGCTCATCATCACACTGGACAGGGACCCAAGCTGTTTTGTTAATGTCCCGGTACCTGAATTCCACTGCATCATATATACCCCATGGATATTGAGCACATATGGCAGATCTAAACTGATTAAAATTCCATTGATTGTCAGCAACAAAAGGAAAAGAGAATCCTGTATTGGTTGCTTTTGTGCCAGCTCTAGCTAGAAGTGTGGTTTCCATTCTACATTCCATCCCAACTGCTCTATCGGGGTCGATCCTACGATGACCATGGAAAATAGAGATAGATCCCAACGCCATGAGCACGCACTATGAACTAGGTCAACAAATCCCAAATCGAACTA
The DNA here is from genome assembly GCF_003073215.2 of Triticum urartu. Taxonomy (NCBI): domain Eukaryota; kingdom Viridiplantae; phylum Streptophyta; class Magnoliopsida; order Poales; family Poaceae; genus Triticum; species Triticum urartu. Next base: position 52,668,672 of record NC_053028.1, on the reverse strand, counting down.
CAAATGGCATGAGACTTGGATCTCTTATCAAGTATCACATCGTCCCTATCCACCATGGAGCGCAGCGCAGTCAGTTCCTCGGCCGCGAGGGCTTCGGATAATGCCTCGAGGGCCAATGCGGTTGTCTTGTTTTCGGCGCGGAGTGCTGTGTCCGGATCACTAGCGAGAGTGATGATTCCGTTGGGCCCGGGCATTTTGAGTTTCATGTACCCGTAATGGGGTATGGCTTGGAAGATTGTGAACGCCTCCCACCCTAGAAGGGCGTGGTATCCGCTATTGAACGGGGCCACTTGGAACATAATCTCTTCGGACCTGTAATTCTCCGGCGTGCCGAACACCACATCTAGTGTGATTTTTGCCTGTACAGCGTGCTTCTCGACTGGGGATTATTCCTTTAAAGGTTGTGCTGCTTCGCTCGATGCGGTTCCAATCTATTTCCATTTTTGAAGGGTTTCCTCATAGATGAGGTTTAATCCGCTGCCGCCGTCCATGAGCACCTTGGTGAGTCGAAAGCCGTCCACGATTGGACTGAGGACCAATGCAGCTGGTGCTCGGGCTGTTCGGAACTTAGGTTCATCACTGGCATTAAAGGTAATAGCCGTGTCACTCCATGGATTTATTGTTGCCACATGGTAGATTTCGGCAAGGCTGCGGAGCGTTCTCTTTCGCCTATTATTTGATGCGAAGGTCTCAAAGACTGATAATACCGTATTGTTATCCCTGGGATGGTGCTCTGTGGCCTCTGGGATGAGAAGATCCTCGCCACTTTTGGCTACCTGCCGGAGTATCCAACATGCTCTAAGGCTATGTGTTGGTGTGGCGCCTTCTGTACTATGAATTTTGCAGGGTCCGTTGAGCCATCCCTCCAGTACGGTTCCATGCCCTGTAGAGAGTTTTTGTTTCGGACTAGGTTTGTATTCAGGGCCGGATTATCCCAAAAGTTTGTTTCGGTTTTCCAGGCACTTTCCATCGCACAGTATTTTTGTACTATGGACTCCAAGTTAGCGAAGCGTGTTATCTCACGGCGATCTATGGCATTAAGGATTCCCTTGTCCGTGCAATTATTCCAGAAAAATAGGATTGCGTCTTCCTCGCGACAGTCCTTAACCTTGTTCATCGCAAGGAGGAATCTGGCCCAATAGTGATGTACTGTTTCCTGGGGCTCTTACCTGATGTGGGAAAGATCGCTTATGTTTGGGTGGGTGGGTGGGTGGAATTGAATCCGAACCCTTACCCGATCTGGGATCCAGGGGTCGAGGAGTTTCTAATTTTGGAAGTTCCGGTTCCGGGGTGTTACCCGATAATCCTGGCCCGCTGCCTGACTCTAAGTTCAGGGATTGGATATTGTCCTCCCGCGAACGGGCATCAGGCTCGGAGAGCTCGGGAATCCGGACATAGTTGGTCCTCAAGATAGAGGAAAGGTCGCCGCATTGTTCCTCCACCACTGCAATATGATGGGTGACCGGTGGAGAGTTAATCTCCCTTTGATCGGGTTTAAGCCCAATCCGATCATAGTCCGTAGCGACTCCCAGGGCGGCGATGCGATCCAAGAGCTCGTTTAAGGAAGCGAGCTCCATTGGATCCATCTGTTCGGCGAGTGCCGATTTGACGTGGAGGCTGTTTTCCATGACCCGAGAAGTCATCGTCGACGCGGCGGCCGAACAGGCGATCATGATGAAACCGCCTAGCCGGAGAGTTTGGCCAACACACTACAAGAAATATGTCAACTTATGACCTTCTGTCAGTGACCCTCGAAGAATTGGTCATAAATTTATGACCATTTTAGACCAATTGGTCAAAAGCTGTTCAGGGGGCTCCAAACCCTAAACCATTGCGACCATTTTGGTCAGAAAGGTCGTAATTTCCTTACACGAAATGGTCACAAAGCAAACAATGCTAGTCCGCTGCCTTATTTCTAGTTGTTAATGACCAATATATATGGTCATAGCCTTGTAGATTGTGGTGGGTTGTGATGACTAGGCGCCATCTCATCAGTTTTGCCTATGTGTCATGTCCATGTGGTAGTTTTTGCCCTAGGTTGTGAAGCAACCTATATTTCTATCATTCCCAAAATTCCCAAAAAAATCTCATAAATTCTTTGGGGCATATCTTCATCAAATATGTAAAAATCCTTCCTTGCCTAGTTCAAAACTAATTCAACAATATTCATTTTCCTATTCTGTTCACAACAACACTTTATGAAGGAAGTGTTATTTATATATTCTTGATTGCCCTTGGAATTTTTGGGCACTCTTTCCTATCCAAATCATTACCGCATGACAAAATTCAGCTCCATTTGCCTAGCAAATCTTCTTCGGCAAATTTCCAAAGTTTTTGTCCACCTAGAAGCATTGTGAAGGAAGTACCTTTTTTATATCTCTAAATGACATGAAATTTATATAGTTCCTTCATATGCCCAAATTATCACCCTCCTACAAATTGCAGCTCAGTCAAATCATCTATGTGAGCCCAGGTTCAATTTATATTTTATGGCCAAATTGGCACGTTGCAAAGCAAGTGTTATATAGACCCCTCCTATTACCCTCAAACTTTTCGGGCACTCTTCCATACCCAAATCATTACCACATGATAATATTCAGCTCAATTTTCCTAGTAAATCTTTCTCAGGAAATTTCCAAAGTTTCTACCTCGAGAGAAGCTTTGTGAAGTAAGTACTAGCTAGGCTTACCCAAATGATCTGAAAATTTACCAGCGCATGACCATACCTATGTAACTTACCTGCACCAATTTTGAGCTCATTTCATTCATCCAATCTCTCTCACTAGTTTTCCCAAGTTTCTGTCCATAGAAGAGCATTGTGAAGGAAGTACTACTTTGGCATGTCCAAATGGTATCAATTTTCTACAATGCTTTCCTATGCCCAAATAACCATCCTCCACAAAATTTCAGCTCAATCCATTCATTATTTTGAGCCCAGCTTCAACATTCATATTTTTGTCCAGCGTGGTACTTTGCAAAGCAAGTACCACCTAGGATCCTCCTTTTGAGCTCAAAATTTTTGAAGACATTCTTCTTAGTAAATGATCATCCTCATCCAAAACTCACGCCCATTGGCCATGTGCATTTCCCGTACCGCTAATCAAACACTTGGCTGCTAATTCATGTTTGAGCATCGATCAGTCTCCTCGTGGGAATCTTATATTGTAATTTTCTTCCTAGAACCAACCTTGGGAGTTCCCAACCCACTAGACATGCCTAGGCCGCGCAGAACACATGGCAACGTCACGGCCGCGCAGTGACCACGCGGCGGGCATGCGAGTTTACGCGCTCTAGAGTTGGGGCCCTCGGCCGCCGCCCAAACCTCGACGTATCGCCACCAAACCATGTATTTATGATTAAATAGGTCCTTATGTAACTAGAAATGATTTTTGGAAAAAATAAATAGCAAACTATGAGGCAGCTGCAGTTCAAATTTGACCCGCTTCCAGCTGAATCGGCGGAAATTTGTCTTTTTCACGAGAGGTGGATCAAAATATTTTACACCCAACTATTTTGTCAATTGTGCATTAAATATGGCCTAGTATTTTATAAAAATGATTTGGTCCAATTTTGCAACAATTATTTGGTAGTTCCTTCACAAAAAAACCTCCTTTCGGGCACTCGAAAAATGGAAAATGGTTTTTTCGTCCAACGAAAATGAAAACTTCCTTAGACAACATTGTTTGCCATTCCAATATGCACTCTTATGCACAATATGAGATCATTTGAACAAACTATGCCATGAATGTGGCCATAAGTTTGAGCATTTGGGTTGAAAGCCATGCATCTTCACACTTGATAGCTCGTTTGTGAGAACATTTTTTAAAAATAATCACCGGCTGGTAACTTCGTCACATATAATGACACAATGCGAAGGTTTTCCAATTTTTTTGATTTTTTTTGAATTTTGTATGCCCGTTTGAAAATGCGGTCAAAACGGCGGGAATGACCGTTCCTAGCTAGTGGTTGAATCTTGAATTTTTTTGGTGTTTCTCTGATTAAATAGATACTTATGTACCTTGAAATGATTTTTGGAAAAAATAAAGAGTAAACTACGAGGTAGCTATAGTTCAAATTTAACCCGCTTCCTACTGAATCGGCGGGAATTTGTCTTTTTCACGAGAGGTGGATCAAAACTTTTTACAATCAACCATTTGGTCAATTGTGCATTAAATATGTCCTAGTATTTTAGTAAAATTGATTTGGTGTTCAAACAGTCCTTTTCGACAATAAATAATGGTAGGTACTTTAGAAAAATGAAATTAATTCTTAGCAACTGTTGCTTCCATGCCCCTCGGATGCAAGTATATATTTTGATAATTATGCATTTTCAAATGCCTATGCAAAGTCAAGAAACAAATAGAAACCATTACATACTTTTGTTTGGTTGGAATGTTTGTGCATGGATCGTGACATTGGACTCATCCTCCAGCTATCCATCCATTATTTAAAGAAATAGGAAAAAAAAGAACCCCCACCCCCGGGGCAGCCCAACCACCCAAACCCTCCCTCCCCAGATCTCGTCGCCGCCTCTCGCCTCTCCCCCGATCCACTCCCGCCGCCGCCTCCGCCCCCGCCCCCTTCTCCCCAGACTAAGAGAGAGGCACCGCCGCAACGGAGAGAGGGGCGCCGCCGTGGCCCGGACTCTCCTCCTCCTCCTCCCCCCACAACTCGCCCACGCCAATCCGTCTCAGCCACCGGCCAGCCAGAGAGCGATTCGCCGCCGCCGTCACCGCTGCCGCCGGCGTCAAGCCCCTCTCACCACCTAACAGCCTCACCCTCGCGGCCCCCGCCCCCTCACGGGCCCCGCGTCTCCCACAAGAATCGCGCCCGCCCGCCTAGGGTTTCCGCCGCCGCCGGAGATGGTGTGCGCTGGACTTTCGATCCGTCTCTCGATTTGATCCCTAACCGCGTCGGCGTGGCTGATTCTCTCTGCTGATGGGTGATTCCGCAGGCAGGGCGGCTCCTCGGGCAACTCCTCGTCATGGGCGGCACGCGTCGTCGGCAGGGCCGTGGTCCAGGCCTACCGCCAGGCCATCGTCAGTGAGTGCCCCCTCTCCCTCTCCCCCTGCAAAAATATTTGTTCCCTACTTCCTTTCCTTGCCCCTGACAGTGCGAATGAGGCCGTACTTTTTACCCCCTCCTCACCTAGTAATGGAGTAAGTGAACTCTTGATGCCGTCTAGTTTCATGTGTCAGTCAGTCTGTTGTGTGTAATACCCCTTGTTCATGTCTATACTCCTTGATGAACGGTGGCCGTGCATTCTGATGTCTGACAATTGTCTGTACTTAGATGCTCCTTGATGAATTGATCTGACACTGCTTCTTCATATCTTTGCCTATTGGTACTGTTATTAATTGTGATTTGATCTTCATATCTTCCACCTTACCGGTGTTTGTTTTTGTCATGTACAATCATCATTTAATATTGAAGGGTGTACACAGGGAATTCATTTAGCAGTGTGAATAATCATTTGATTAAATAATTCATTTAGCAGTGTAAATAATTCATTTAGCTAAGTTTTAGTTCTCTAAACTAGACGGCTATGCAGTTTCAGTTTACTCGGTCCAGTGATCCTATTTTTGGATTTCTGCGGCTGTTCTCTAAACTGAATTTGGTTCAGTTAAAAACTGCACTACCTGACTGTTTAGGGCAGCGAGCTTCTAACTGAAAAGCGAGTTTGCGCACCTGTACTGAACTGCCTGATTGCTTTCAATTCAGTACCAATTTTTCTTACCACTCATAATCATGTGCATGGAAGGTTTTCAAGTGAGCACTTGTTAGTTTGTTTAGTACTTATGTAGTATGGGAAATATGCATAGGTATGTCCATGTGATTTTTAAGCATGCTTACTGCCTACCTGATACAGAGTTCTATAACTGATGTTCTTTATTTGACAGTCTATAGTCTCTTATAGTTGAAAACTTGAATAGTTACATTATGTGTGCTGCTATGTCTCTTATAGTTTCAGAAAAACATTAATTTATCTGTCCTGTTCTATTAATCCTAAAGATGAAACTCATGCATATGTTGCTTAACCTGACTGGCTTGAGTATTGTTCCGAATGAATTATACTACAGATTCCCTTCACTGTTTTTCTTCTAGTTATCTCATAGGATTACTCATGACCTACATCAATGAGTGTAGGTGTGATCTTTGTACATTGTGAGGTTTAAAACTAATATCTCCTCTAGGAAACAAATATTTCACAAGGCATGCTCTGCTTTGAGTTGGTTCGAATTTGAACTGTTCGCCGTGTGTAGGTGTGATCTGAATTCTGAATGGGTCTTTTGGCAGGTACATGAAGGCCGGGAGCGCCAGGGCGCACCTCACGCATATTTTGACTGATTCATTGTTGGTGAACTTGCTGGTATGCATGTAGATCATGGTGTACCAGCTTTGCAAGGGCACCATGACCTTGATCCCAGCAAGCGGAAGTGTTCTCTTCTCTTTATCAACCAAAGGCACTTTCTTCTCTCATGGATGGATGGGACTCCATCAATTTAGTATCAGTTTAGGTGTTAGTATGCTGTTGATGCTTGTGTTGATGCCATGCTTTTTGTCTTATCATGTGCTGATATTAACTGGCAGCATTATCTCCCATGATTGCTTGCTTGCTTGCTTACTCTATAACCTGTACTGCTAAAATATGTTATCCTACTCCATGATGCTATATCATTTGCAAATACTCCTGGACATCAGCTCCCATCATGTTGCATTAGCTATAATTTGTACTGCTAAAAGAGGAGTGTAAACTGGAGTAATTTTTTCAGCCATTATCTTTGTTTTCTTTTGGGCGGATGCTCTCCACTGGAGTAGAGCTGGGTACTGCATCTCTTTTTGCATTCCTTTTTCAGTCAGTGCTTGAACATTTTTTTAAAGATGAATTGGAAAACTTCTGGACAGAAGTACATGGAGTATAGTTGTAACTTCTTGCAGTATAGCTGTAGCAGTCCATTAGGAGTAGTTTTGCATCAGTAGCATTAGGAGTAACTTCTTGCAGAAAATCTTTGACACATATTGTCATGCATAAGTAGCATGTTTGCTTGTTTTGGAGCAGCGACTAAACTACTCCATGTCAAATAAACCTTGCTAGGTGAATCTTTTCCATTAATTAAATTTGTACTGCTTGGAGTAGCCTGCTTGGAGTACTTCTTTTCATGGAGCTGCTTGCAGTAATTTCTGATTTGCAGTCAGATTAGCTTGGAGCAGTAGCATTGCTTGCTCTGCTATTCTCTTCTCTTCTTTTAATTAAAATTAACTAAACCTTTTCCTTTAATAAAATTAGCTAAAATTTTCCCAGTTAATTAAAAATAACTGAAACTATTCCTTTAATGCTTGCATAAACTGTTTTAAAGATGAATTGGAGTACTCCTTTAATGAAGGTTTTGTGTAGTCTATTGCTTGCATCAGTACTTTTAAAAATAAATGAATTATTTCATTTAAGTGTACTCTGGACAGCAGTAGTATAGCACTTGCTGCTGCTGTTAAGCTTGCATCAGTACTAGTTGCAGTAGTATAGGACTTGGTTACTGCTGTTAAGTTTTTCTTTCTCTTCTCTCTTCTCTTCTCTTTGTCTACTGGAGTAAACTTTTCCAGTATACTCCTAGGAGTAAACTTTCTGTGCTGGAGTAGGAATTGCTCTCAGGAGTAGCAGTAGTGATTTGTTTAACAGCAGCAACGACAGCAGTGCATATCAATTTATCATGATGACAACAGTAGTGCACACCAATTTGGAACTGATTTGTTGCTTCTCCCCTGCATATCAATTTATCATGATGACAACAG